>NC_056725.1:86041612-86126612 GCF_019279795.1 Protopterus annectens
CTGTACCTATTAGAAGTAAGCCCAAGACAAACTCTAAAAACAAACCACTGGGTAAAATTGGGAAGAGGAGCTCACATAATAATAATAGGAACTGTCTTAACAGGAAACTACGAAGACTCAAGTCCTACAATGCTAGTTATGAGGTCAAGATAGCCACTCAGATTAAAGGCGACCACAAGGACTGCATACATCAGTGTGCTGAACTGGTGGTCAATGGTGCCACCTTTACTAAGCAGAGCAACATAGTGAATTTGCTGGCTAACAAATTCAGCTATTCAGCTCCCACTGTACCCACCACACTCTCCCTGCTTTCCCCTACAAAATACCTATTAACACAGCCCCCCAAACTATTAACTGAGCATCTAAGGTGGCGTTTGCTGAGGCCAAATATACGGCCTCAGTGGGCCCCAACAATATCCCGGGATGCCCCCTAATTAGCTTGAGCATGACCTATCAGAACTACTTCAATCACTTTTCAACTACAGCCTCAAAATAAGCTTTGTCCCATGATAATGGAGGACTGCTGTGGTTATCCCACTTCACAAGGGTTGACAGTCAATTGATCCTGGAAACTGCAAACCTATTAGTGTTAACTAGTCTGATATGCAAAGCCATGGAACAAATTATCATAGAATTGATCAACAAAGATGCAGACAACCTTCGGACACTGGACATAACCCAGTTTGGCTTTGTCAGGGGAAGGTCATGCCTACTAAACTTGGTGGACTTCTTTGAGAAGGTAACAAATTAATGGATGGGGGTGTAGGAACTATGTGTACCACCTGGCTAGGAATTTGATACAATGCCCACTTGAGTATAGTTGCCAAACGCACCAAACTGGACATAAACCTCTACATTAGGCCTGTGGCTTCTTTTCCCCCTCTCACCTCCTAAAGAGCCCATCTCTATACCAGAAGAAGGAAAAGTTCCTGTAATCACAGCTGCACAGGTAAAAACCACTCTCTCCAAAACTAAGAACACAGCATCCATAGGACCAGACAACATCCCAGGCTGCATTCTATATGAACTACAGAATGAAATGGCACCCCACCTAAGTACCATGTTCAATCATAGCCTCACCTCAGGCTTTGTGCCTGCTGAATGGCACACAGCGACGGTTATCCCACTCCACAAGGGGAGAGCCACCACAGACCCCGGGAACTACCGCCCCCATTAGCCTGATGAGCCTGGTCTGCAAGGCCATGGAACATATCATCATGGAACCTATAAACAAAGACATTGGTAATCTCCAAACTCTGGACCCCACCCAGTTCGGGTTTGTAAAAGGCAGATCATGTCTCCTAAACCTGATAGACTTCTTTGAAGCAGTCACCAAAGCTGTAGACAAGGGTAAGGTGGTTCACACAGCCTGTCTAGATCTTGCCAAGGCTTTCAACACCATCGCCCACTCTGGAATTATAGATGAACTTACTAAACTAGGTATAAATCCCTGTCACAAGATGGGTTGCCAACTGGCTCACTGACAGATCCCACACTGTCAAAGTAGCAGACTTCAAATCCGACTTCAGACTAGTGACAAGTGGAGTACCACAGGGTTCAGTCCTGGGTCCTCTCCTGTTTGGTATCTACTTCTCTGAAGTACAAGCTAACACAGAAGGTTTTTGGCTAACGAAGTTTGCAGATGACTGCAAACTAGGAGCCATAATCAAAACTCCTAATGATGTGGACATCCTACAAAGGGCCTCACTGAGTCAGATGCCTGGTGTCAAAGCCATGGCCTCAAGCTCAAAAAGTGCAGTGTCATCCTCTTTGGTAAAAACTCTGTACCCATGAACTACAACATAGGCGGTTGTATACTTAACACCGAAAGTGTGATAAGAGACCTTGGGACACAAGTGGACAGTAGTCTCTTCTTTGATAATCACATCGACACAGTAGTCAGGGAATCCTTCTACTTGGCACACCTCATCCAGAAAAAAAAGAGGTCCTTGTTCCCCTTTACTCATCACATATTAGACCCATTATAGAGTACAATGCCCCTTTTGGTATGTACCTCACAAGACATCTACAACAACTGGAAAGGCCAAAAAGTGTATTGTCATCCCCTTTGGTAAAAACTCTGTACCCATGAACTACCACATAAGTGGTAGTCTGCTTAATGCCGAAGTGTGATAAGAGACCTTGGGACACAGGTGGACAGTAATCTCTCCTTTGATAATCACATCGCCGCAGTG
Organism: Protopterus annectens; assembly: GCF_019279795.1. Lineage (NCBI taxonomy): Eukaryota > Metazoa > Chordata > Ceratodontiformes > Protopteridae > Protopterus > Protopterus annectens. Next base: position 86,043,808 of record NC_056725.1, read on the forward strand.
GTCAGGAAATCCTTCTACATGGCTCACCTCATCACAAAAGGTTTTTCATCCAGAAAACAAGAGGTCATTGTTCCCCTCTACTCATCACTCATTAGACCCATTAGAGAGTACAATGCCCCTTTCAGTACGTACCTCACAAGACAGCTACAACAACTGGAAAGCCCACAGAAATACCTCGCAAAGAGGATTACTGGCCTCAAACAGATACCCTACGCAGACTGCCTCAAAAAACTCCAGCATTACTCCGTCGCATATCGCCTACTCAGAGGCGATTTCTGCATAACATACAAAGCTATGTCAAACCCAGAGCTGTTGGACATGCTCCACTTAAAGAAATCCCAATCTGTCTGAGCTACATGCTCTAGGGACCTAAACCTTATCACAACAATAAAGAGAACATGCTGGAGGGATAGATTCCGGTCCCAGAGACTTCCCATACTCTGGAACAGACTACCTATCTATGTCAAACAGAGCTCCTCATTAGCACTCTTCAAGAAAAATCTTGATGATTGGCTGGGAAATAGGAAATTCACTCCAGGGATCACTTCTGTGGCTCTGCTCTACAGGGTCACAGGAAAATAATTTTTTTGTGTGGTGAAAGCCAGGGTACCTTTTTGGCTAGGCTTATATAGGCCCTAGAGCTAATAGCCTAGTACCTACCTATGAACCTATGACCTTGTTAGAAGCAAAATGACAGTATAATGATTTCGAAAAGTTGTTCAGATTTTGAACCTTATAAGATAGGCTGCACAAAAATCTGGCATTTATAAAAAATATCTAATGACTACAAATTTTAGCATGCCATAAAAACTAAACAAAATATTTTGAAATTATCAAAGATTACTGGTTTCCAAACATGTTTGCATTCTCTGCAGTTCCATTTTAGCATAGAACTGCACAACAATCACCCTTGAGAGGCAGTATTCCACTCCCAAGTCTCCATTCAGCTCCCAGAAGAAATGGAGACTGGTTAATGCTTAATCTTACCTATTTCACATGAACCTGTCCCTCAACGTTTTATCACAAGAAATCTGGGCAAAGCTTTAAATAATGAAAAGACAAAAGCCCAAAAATAGGGACAGATTCTAAATACTGCTTTTATAAACATAAAAAAATGGTAGAATGTCAGGATCTGTGTTGGCATGCATTTTCTGAAGGATATGAAGTCTGAAACTAAATAATTTGTCATGATTTAGTGACTCCAGTCCTCCCTTGTTTGCCATAAAACCACAAGTTTTATGAGGAACAGACCAACTATATGAGGCAAAAATCTGGTCATTCTCTGAAAATGTAGTTAAACCTTTCAGCTTGATAAAATTCTTTTGTTATCCTCTGAATACTGGGAAAGTTGTTATAGTGACTAATTTTCCACATTTACCTTATGTCTTTTACTAACAAAATTGGGATACATCAGTGAACTACATCCAAAAACACAGGAATATCCTGGGTAACTACCACGATATGTTTTAATGAACTAAAACATGATTTATAGCCCAAAAATCTTGTGTATTTTGGTCCATATAACATTCAAAGCACAGACATCATTTAACCTGATTTTTTTTATTACAGTGTGCATGATATTTACATTTGAAGTGAAATGGTGGTATTGCTATGCATTTTTGGTAAGAGAATTCACATATGCATATTTTAATTGAAATGGATGAATTAGTTATTTCTAGTTGATGTTTTCACTGATTGATTTAATACATTGTTTCATAGATTTTCATACTTTAGTGTACTGTATTATGGTCCAAGGACTTTCAAGAATGCAAATTCCCTTTCCCCATACATATATTTCCCATCATTAATATATGCATCTAGATTTATCTTAAAGCTGGAAAGTTTGTAGTTCATACTGCTGAAACTATTTTTAGTTTCCATGGAAGGCAAAATCCCAAAGTGCTTCAGGTTATATCTAAAAGTAACATAAAGGTATTTTAACTGTGTTTTCATTTTGTTATTTTATGGCCCATTAATGATCCCTGTGGTGCCCCCAAAATGAAGAATTTCAATCTGTAAGAACTTGAAAGATACAGTCAGCTAGAATAATTGGTAATAAGTTAACAGGACCATTGGTAATCCCAATAAGCGTACGTTTGCTGATCAACAGAGTGTGCCGTATTGACTCAGCTGCTTTCACCATGTCTACCATGACAGATCTGATAATTTTTTTCCATGTTGGGAGAGGACTAACATTTTAACCCCATTAATATCTGTTATGTTATTAACCCCTTTACCTAAACCAATGCTGGTACTGTTGTCTGAATTTCTTGACACATTCTAAAAATTAAAATGACTTTTGCTTTCAAAAAGCTCCTGTTATGTGCAAACATTTGCTATGAGGCAGACGTCTTGTGGAGTAACTGATGTTGTGATTTTAGTTAAAGGCCCTATAATAACTTGTAAATGCTCATGGATGGATTCATGTGCTGGTGCCAGGTATAAGCTGTGTTAGTGGTTTGGTTATTAATGCACACTGGCCATTTGTGGGAAGGCAAAATAGAGCTGAGAGAAGGTTACACAAATAGCAAACTGTGAAACTATCCACTGTATTAAATAAAGAGCTCCTTTCATATTAGCATTGAACTTGTTTAGAATCAGAAGTTGATTTAATTGAAACTATATCTGATAATTGAGCTATACCATTATGGGCCACCCAGGTTGTGGCCCAGAGTCCAAAGCAAATATGGTCCACTGGAGAACGTAATAACAATCCAGTCCCATGAAAACCCATTGATTAGAACAAGACGCATGCCAAACTGACATGGGATGAAGAGGTCTTCTTGTCTGGAATTGTTCATACTAGTGGGAAAGGGCAGAGGAAAGTACACATAGTGTTAAAGGTTGTCATGCAGATGTGTTCAAGCTGAGGTCCTCAGAAGTAAAAGACTAGTTAAATTTTGCAAAGATTTGTACATCATTGGAAAATTGAATTTAAGAACCGGGAATTGATGGAAAGTTGATAAGGATGGGACAAGAAGAATAAATGTAGATATATTGGGAATTAATTATAGAAAATAGGAATGGGGCATTTTACATCAAGTGATTATCAGATGATCTGCTGAGGATAAGAATCTTTCAGAATAAATTGTCAAAGGGTTGTAAAAAGTAGGGTTCAGTTAACAAAATGCTAGAATGATCTCAGACTCCAAAGGCAAGCTGTTTAATATTGCACTGATGACATTTCTACTCCTACTACTGATGCTAAAGAGGAAGAAGTTGACCAGTTTTTGAGACTGAACAGCACCACCTAGAAAAAAAACCCCACAACAACTGGGACACATACTAATAAAATTATGGTAAGATAGTTTAACATTCATATCAAATGTCATCTTTCAAAAGACTAAGAGAGGAATCCTAAAATGAATATCACCTGGTGGTCAATACTGAAATCAGACTAACTATATACTTTGCAGCCAAAAACAACACTTGGAGCATAAAAAAATCACCTTTGTATTAGAAAGTTTAGAATTAAATTAAAGCAAACCAGTAAAGCCTCTATATGAAGATGGTATGAGCTCAACAGTATTCTAAGTATATTGATAGTGGAGGTGAAGAACAGATTGATGGGATTATGCCAGGTGAATAGAGTGCCAGAAGAGCCATGTATAGAAGTTCATAATATTGTCCAGAAGGTGGCAGCCAAGATATCCTAAATGGAAATAAGATTATGATTGCAAATACGGTGTCTATGGAGGCTTTGGAAGTGGATGAGAAAAAGAGAGCAAAGGGCAACAGAGATAGGGAAAATGAGTCAAACTGAATGCAAAGTTTCAGCAAATAGCAAGAAAAGATAAGGAGGCATATTTGTATATGAGCAGCTAAGTCAGCGCAAAGAAGTGGAAGAAGATAACAGAACTAGAAAACAAAGATAACCATTCATTAAGATTAGTAGTATTAAAGGAAGTTTTCAGGTAAAAAGTGACATAATAAAAGACAAAGCCAGGTGGATACCAGCCGAAAACATTGAGGAGGTGGCAGGAGTATATACAGATTTGTTCCATAATGACCCCAGTATCATTGTTGCATATCAAGGTATGTTTTCTGATCCAGACCAAGATATCCTGGAGAGTGAAGTCAAACGTGCCCTAGGAATACTTGCTACTAACGAGCCCAGAAGTAATGGAATTTCAACACATTTGTTTAAAATGTTGTAAAATGGTGCTGGCTTGGAATTTGCCAGCAAATCTGGAAAGTATAGCACTGGCCATTGAACTGGAAAATGCCAGTGTATATTCAAATCCCAAAATAAGACAATGCTAAAAAGTGATCCAGTTATCAAATGCTTTAACATATTTTACTTGCTAGCAAGGTAATAGTCAAGATCCTGCAAGCTGGGGTCCAATAATGTATGGACTGAAAACTGCCAGAAGTATAAACTGCTTTTAAAAGGGCAGAGGCATCAGAATTCTAGTTGCCAACATATGCTACACACCAAAGAAAACAAGTGAGCCCCAGAAAAAAAAAATGTACTTTATTAACTACTCTAAAGCCTTCAACTGTGGACTATACCAACGGTGGCAGCTTTTAAGTAAATTGGGGACAATGTGTTATGTTATGTGTCTCCTAAGGGAGCCTATATTTAGAACAAGTAGTAGCTCTTAGAACCCAATGTGGAATAATTGATTGGTTGAAGATTAGGAAAGGAATGTTACAAGGCTGTGCTTTTCACCTTGTTTAATTTATATGCTGAATAAATTATGAAAAATACTGGGTTAGATGAATCAGATGATGAAATCCAAATGGCTGGGAGAAATATTAACAGCAACAGAGATGCAGATGATATTGTTGTGATGGCTGAAGGTAGGGAAGGTAGCTGAAGGTGAAAGTAGAAAGCACAAAAGCTGCCTCACTGCCCACCAGAAAAAAAAAATAATCAATTCTTTGTACCTAAATGTAGAAGCATGTCAATGACACACTTTATTTTCCTGAGGTTAAAGATCTGTACAGATAGTGATTGCAGCAATGACATTAAATGATCGTTCTTGGAAGGAAAGCATTGGCAAATGTGGATATGAATTAATGAGCAAAGATACCACGTTGTCATTAAAAGTCTATGTAGACAAAAAATAGTCTTTCACAGTAATGACGCAAGACTGTGTGCTGGAAAAGTTCTTTTGAATCTTGGTGTTAGAGAAAACTTTTTGATAATTCTATGGATTGTAAAAAGATGACAGGATTCACTAGAGAAGACAGTGATGCTGATAAAAAGTAAAGACAAAAGAAGTGGGGAGAAGAGTATAAAACAAATGATGGACAAACATATGAATTTACAAAAACCCTAAGAAGCAGTTGTTGACAGAGTAATCTGGTATGCTAAAGTCCTTGAGACGATGAAGAGTTGAGCACAATTAAACAAATGAAGCAGTGCCCACCATGAAGCTGCTGCCTAAAAGCAAAGCTAGGCATGCACACACACACACACACACACACACACACACACACACACACACACACACACACACACACACACACGCATGCACACACACTGTAATTCAACCGTTAACCCACTATATTAGTCCAACTCTGATACTCATCAGAATGTTGCATGAAGGCCTTGTCATTGCAAACTAAAACATGAAATGTACTGCCAGTTGACCTTTAAAGTGCAGCCTTATACAGGCAGTTTAAATCTTGCCTCAGGTCTTAGCTGCACTAAGCAAGTTAATTATAATTATTAAGGTAGCATGTCCTAATGTCCTGTAGCATTTCCCTTCAGTCTTGTCAACATTGCTGTGATACGATAGCCGAATTTCTGGTCCTCTCGTAAGTGTTTCTCTAAACCTCGCTACAGCAGTGTGGTGCCTTTTGCTATGTAATTTCACACCTTGTTCTCCCAAGTGGTCCCCTCAATGTGACGCTAACCTTTTGTCTATACATTCAGTACAAGTTTAGTTGTTGTCCTTTTACTCATCACTGGTCTCCTATTGCTTTTTCTGGAATTCACTGTTCAAGTTGTATGTGCTTCATTTTTGTCATATGACACAGATGAAAAAAAGCCTTTAGGTTCAGATTACTTACATTTAAATAAAAATAAATACATTTACATTACTTCAAGTTGCAGACAGAGTTTTATTGATGCAGGCATATAAACTAAAGCATTAAAACATTTCTGCCTTACTTTGGACACTGGTTTGTATAACAAATAAACTATTTTGTTTGAAGAAAATGAGTTTGCCTTTTAACTGAACAAAGGCTATTATCCAATGTATGAGATACTGCTTTTCAAATCCTTCCCAGTTGTTGTTTTCTACATTAGCTAAGAAATCTCAGTGTACAATATAATTCCCCAGTGCCACCTTTCCATGCTGAAATAGTCTTGTAGACATTAACTGAAATGACCAGAGGAATGAAGTGATTTGCAGTTGGGTCCAGAGGAGTAAAACTATGTAGTGCATGGAGTGCCATGATATGCTCTAATATCAGTTAAATAATGACTTAATTTAGTGCTTCTCTGTTGTGAGAACTGATCTTAACAATGCTTAAAAGGGTGCTTAATTGTTCAGCACCCCTAAGCACTGTTAGGATCACCTCTGACACTTGATAGTAATAACTGACAATGTTGGACAGCAAATGACAGCTGCAGAGCTTGAAGCAGCGCTGTTTCAACTTTGTTTCTGCCTGCTGTCTTAGAGAATTACAGTCATTCAAAATATAACTGGTTCTCTCGTGCACTGAATATCTAAATATGTCTTCCAGTGTTTGTCAGCGCTTTCTTTCTCTTTTACTGGCACTGAAAGTCAGTAAAACACTTTCCTTTTCTTTTTATTTTTTTGTAACTAGAATTACATGGAGCAGACAAAACTTTCTGCACTACAAACTTCTGATTCAGTCTGGTATCATAACTGTGTTCTCAACATGGATGCCAAGAAATTCACCTCAAAGGTGAATTTCTTGGCACCCACATATTTAACACTTAATGGTCATGGAAAGGTGCTAATAGTGTGATTCTAATGAAAATCATCAATGAAGGAGTTGTAGGTCAAACCTGACACGTTACTTCGAGGTGATGGAGATGCTAGGAGACCTTTTTTCTTTTAAGTTTAGCATAGAAGAATATGTTCTGTTTAGTTGAAGTTCAGAACATTGGTGGTATATTTTGTACCCAGCAAGCCCCCTTTCTGACCCTTGATAGTATGGGAATGAGCACCTCTAGCTGAAGGACATGTGGGTTTGCTTGCTGTGTTGGAAACGTTCCTTGGGTATACTAAATGGAGTACTAACTTTATATAAACTGCACATGTCCATTCCAAAAGTTGAATGGGTTGTCTTTATTTGTAGCTATGTAGGTTGCGTGCTGTGTACGTTATGACAGTACATGGCTTGCTAGGCAGAAAATTGTAATGTGATAGTTTTCTCGTCCAGGGCAGGTATTGTCCACTGTCAGGGACTTTGTACTGGGAACATCAGCATCCACTGTATCCTTAAATGTTGGCTGACATGTATGGAAGGGGGTGGTAAGAAGGAGCTGCAGTTGCCACATTGCAGCTAACTTTGTTGATTCATTGAGATATTATTCAAGGAGAGCTGATTATTCCTGTTATCCTTGTAGGGGTGTACTGAGCACCAGAATTTGGCCCCAGGACATGAACTTCACATGGGTTTGGATAGGCAACTAGCTTAATGCAGGTCAATATCTATCTTATTTTATGTAACTCTATGTAGAGTTCCACACAGCAGTATTTGAGATGGAAGGTAGTGGTGCAAAATGTGCTTTTCTTTTATCAGAAATGGGCTTATAAATGCCTCACACACCTGAAATGTTTGCTGATGCTTATAAACTAAACTAAAATGAGAGGGCAAGACAGATAGTTGTTCCCACCTTTATCTCAAAAGCATTCAAATATTTGTATGAATTTTATTTATTTTTTATTGTGTTAAGAATTATAAAGATGCATTCTGTGAATGAATTATTAAATTCTGATTTTTTGTTTCAGTCCTCCAATGAGTCAGTGTTGGCTTCGGTCTTTCATCCCATGGATTCCAACCTCATTATTACGTGTGGAAAAAATAATATCCTTTTTTGGACAATGGAAGGCAACATGCTAAGCAAGAGGCAAGGATTGTTTGAGGTAAGAGAAGTGACATTATTGTGAAGTTTGAATGGTCACTGTTTGTTAAAGGAGAACCGGACCCACCGACTCAATAAACTTGTTTGTTTCATCATGGTTTGGTGTCTCCTACAGTTTAACACCCCTCTGGGACTATTTGCAGTTTAAATATTTGTATATGCAATTTTTGAGTATGACCACATGGGGTCTAGCATCTTGACTTGATCCTGATTGTTTAGTCTGCCTGTAGGTATCCCATAATGTAGTGCTTGTCTGTAAAAAAAAAAATATATATATATATATATTATGCAGGCCTCTTTTAGTTTTAAGTAACATTTCATGCCGTTCAATGACTACTTAAAACACAAACAGTGCAAATGCTTTTTTACTGCTACTTATTTTTTAGAATGGCTAAATTGCAGTCTTTTGTGAAGCCTGAATTGTACTACTATTACTAATCTCTTATCTCCCTTCACACCTAAATTTCCTAGCTGTCAAAGTGCTAAGGGTAATTTGAGCTGTTACCTGCTGTGATTGACAGCTCACAGCAGGAGACTTGACTCGTGTACTATTTCCTTGTTCTAGCCTTTACTTTTTGTATGAGTAGAGGAAGGACCAGGGAGCTGTGACATCACAGCATGGGTGGGTTTTTAGGACGGCCATGGTGATGTCAGTTTGGGATGAGAACTGGCCAGAAAACTACCTGTATTCATTGGCCTTGATGGCATCAATGAATTAGAGACTGCGGCAAGCTTTTCCAGGGCGGGATATAATTTTTTTGAAAGTTAAACCACCACAATATGGTAAAGTACTCTTCTAGTGGTGAGAAAGTAGATTTAAAATATTGTAAAATGCTGTATTGTTGTTTATTCATAGCAGGGACTGTAAATAGGGAGAAAAAGTACAGAGAAGTTGAGCATTTAATAATAGAATCCTGTTGTTGTCTTAAGTCCTCCCTCATAGGATCATAGGACATTACTAGGCTATTGGGCCTGAGGCCCTTACAAGCCTAGCCAAGAATTTAGCCCATGTTCCAACAAGTCATCGCCCTATGCCACTGACTTTGTTGGAACATGGGCTAAATTCTTGGCTAGGCTTGTAAGGGCCTCAGGCCCAATAGCCTAGTAATGTCCTATGATGGAGGGCTTAAAGGATAGCAAAGGGATTCTATTATTAAATGCTCAACTTTTCTGTCCTTTTACTCCCTATTTACCGTCCCTGCTATGAATAAACAACAATACAGCATTTTCAAGGACTTATAGTTTTAATACAGCACAAGTGGCTACATCTATATGAAATGTGGATACCAGTATAAAAGGGTCTGATTATGAAAGTAAAAATTGGATTGAAATAGAACAAGGATAATAGTGAAATTCACATCCAGGATACAAACATTTTCAACACACACTTAACTTACACTGCCACATTTCACAAGGAATCCACGGATGTGTAGTAATATGTGCCTGCATTTTGCTTCATTAGTGAGAGGGGACGGTGTGTGCGTATGAGGGTGTGTGTGCTAGAGAGAGAGAGTGCTTGTGCAAGGGAAAATACAGAACAGAAACTTCTTCCTTAATGGTTCTATGTACATTGAGCAGATTGGGTTATGTACAGCAGGAAAAAAAGAGCAGGTTAAAAAGTTGCCACACCTCAGTGGCTAGACAAAGATGCCCAGATGCTGAAAACAAAAAAAAAGAATTTGCACATGGACAACCACTTAACTTACTTTTGAAGGTTTGAACCTCAGGGCTCCACTGAAAATGGTTAACATATACTGCATTATAATAACTGATATGCTGTAATCACTGAAAATACAAACCGTAATTTAGTACAATCCAAAAAGCAACCTTAATATCTTCCTTAAAGTTTAGTAAAACTGACATAACCTGATAGTGGTTGTCGCTTGTCTCGTGCATTCAAAAGAGGCGATGAAGTGGTGTATGGCTTCAAGATATTTATTGTACATAAACATGTCAGGAGCTATAATTGGAACATGTATTTAATCTAAATGATTCATTCATTGCTTTGAACCCACTCACATGTGCATCTCCATTCATGATTGCATTCACTCTAGCTGACTATACAAAATGGCACTGTTCTTGCATGTGCTCAGTTCTTGTATGCATGTTCTATCTAGCTACAGTGGCTGACTAGGAACAATACACATAATGATCTACATCCTCCCTCTTTGATTTGTTTGACATGCAACAGGAGAACAAGACAATCCACATGCTAGATATCACTTCAATATTAACAACAAATCAAAACTCCGGTCCAAGTTGCTGTGTATTTTGGATTGGTTCTGGAAATTCTACCAGATCTAGTCACAAGAACTTTCACTGCGCTTAGCAAAAGGATTAGTTTCTGGGGAATTCTTATCAATAGGATCTTTGGGGATGACATCAGAATAATTTGTGGAAAATACATTGTCCTCTAAAATCGGAACAAGTGTAGGGTCACTCTGAGAAAGTCTCTGGCACAGGCAATCTGCTGCGTCACTGGTCCAGAGACTGGAAATATGTCTTCACTTCCTTCTGAAATCCATTCCTTCCGATTGTACAATATAAGGTCTTGGTTCCTCAAAAATACTTTTTGGTCTTGTCCTTTAAATATTTGCATCCTAATGATCTCTCCTTGTTTTAATGGTCTGAGGTTTGCTAGATTTATCATAGTACAACTTTTGTGACTGACGTTTTTTCAAAAGTTGAGTCTTGACCACTCTGTTCTTTGCATTTGGAATCCATAGTTGTTTACTGATCAGTAAGGTTGTTCTCGTCTGTCTAGACATTAGTCTCTGAGCAGTTGAACCAAGCAGGTCATCTTGAGGAATGTTTCTGAGATTTAGTAGGTTAAGAAAAACATCGGTATCATCTCTCTAACAAATATTTCACACTTTGAACTGCACTTTCAGCTAATCTATTGGAATGTGGGTACTCTGGACTTCTAGTAACATGAACAAAGACTCGGCAAATTTCTTGAACTGCTGACTTGTAAACTGGGTACCATTGTCAGATATGACTTTGTGCAGACTACCATGGACAGAAAATTTGTAATAGTGCTAGATGTCAGATTAGGAAGACTATCAGTTTCAAACCAATTCAAATAAGAGTCTACTAATACTAAGTAATGCTGACCATTCCATTTGAAAATATCAGTAGCAACCATCGACCATGGTAATTCAAGAATCCGGTTTAGCTGAAGTTGTTTTTGTTGGTGGGATTTAGTACTATTGCAAACTGAACATGCTATAATGTCCTTCTGTATATCTTTTGACATAGAAGGCCAAAATACTATGCTTCTTGACCTTCCTTTGGAGATTGGGTTATGTACAACAGGAAAAAAGAGCAGGTTAGAAAAATTTTAATATATTCCTGTTGTGATGCCAAAGGAATAATCTCTTTAGGACCTTTCATGATGATTCCATCTTCCATCATGAGCTCGTTTTGGTAAGTGGTAAACATGTTTGTTGCACTGGCCATCCCTGACTGTTAAAAATGTTTTAGCATCTGGAGAACAGGGACTCGAGCTGTGTGATTTCTGAGTTCATCAAGATATGATGAGGAAACATTTTTGACTTCTATGACTTCAAGGTCTACTTTCTCATTGTTATGCTGTTCTGTTTGTGTGCTTTTGACAAAGCATCCTCAAGGTAGACATATTTGCATTTTGTATAAACAAGACTGAAATTGCACTTTTGCAATTTTAACATAAAAAAACTATTTAGATTTTAGTAATAACATTTCAGTAGGAAGGAGAGCAACACAGTTAAAACTAGGATATCTAACAGTAATTAGATCAGGTTAACAACAACAAAAAGCAAGTATTTACAAAAAGAAAATTTAAACATTAATGTACATTATACAATAGAAGTCACATCTGAAAACTTAACGTTTTGTAACTAATAGAAGGGAGATAATAGAAGGAGCATATCATATTGAGATGTGTGGATGAAGTATGTAAATTCTTTGTTAGATCCAGATATATTGTGTAGATACTTGTATGTTGGGATAATGAAAGGAATAGTCTGATCTTATTGCAACAAGTTAGTGTCAGAGTCTGTCAGAGTAGGCTGAAATGAGGTCAGATATTAATAAATTCTTAAGAATTAAGTCCAGCAAGTATCCCCAGCATTTATGATAGTATTGCTTTTGTTTTGTAGCAGTGTATGCTAATTTATGGGAAGAAATATACTTAATAGCTAGATTACAAAAATCTTCCCATGAGATTAAGGATTTATCATTCGATTTTTTGGTAATGTAGACTTTAATAAGGGCACATATAGTGAGAAGAATATGTTTTAAGATTTTAGGAAGTTTGGTTGTAGTAATATGTAAGATAGTTTCCCAAGAAAAGGTGGATTTTTCATATTCCATCTTTTCTAATCTTACTCTTAGGGAACACCATAGGTTGTGGGCTCTTACAGCCCCCCAAAAATTGTAAAGTATCTGCTATTTGAGAAGGGCAGCATGGGCAGTTTGCTGAATATTTGGGATTGAATTTATTAAGAATTGATGGCATATATTAAGCATTGTTTTTATCATGATTTTAGGCGTGTAACAATCGCTTGAAGGGAATAAGCTTAATCGTATTTTCAATGGTCAATTTTTTATTTTCTTCTGAAATCACTTGGCTTTTCCCCTGCCAGTAGGTTGAGAATAAGAGGGAGTTCTGAGATTTTATGCTTGTTATTAATTTATATGTTCTAGTAATCATTTTATTTTTAGTTGCTAGGTTTTTAAATATTAGAATAACTGAGTTAATACCCTGATGGTCAGTTTTAATAAAAAGAAACTTAGTACTAATTAGATAAAGGATCAGTCTAAGAATGGTAGCATATTTCTTTGAGAGTTCAAGTTTCTGCCTTAGTTTTGTTATGTTAGTTCCCTGCCTTTTATATATTTCCCACACTGGGAAATCCTTTATTAGAAGGAAGTTTGTTAGGTTTATTGGTTGGTTAAATAATAGGTTAGGATTTAGGTGGAATGGTTCTATGAGAGCAAGGTCATTGGAGAGTTGTATAGATTTGAATGTTTTGGATAGTTAATATCACATGTTTGATCAGTGGGTATAGTTTCCTAATGTAAGAGTCTTTTGGATTTAAGTTTAGAAAGGGGAGATATTTGGGATTTATGTCTAGGGATTTAAATTGATTATACCAGATTTTAATCCATCAGGGTGTCCAGCAACTCAGGTTAGGGTTGTAATTAACTATTTGGATCACCCTACAAGATATGATTATATTATAGTAGAGTTTAAAGTCTGGCAACCCCAGAGCACCTTTAATCTTTGTTAAGGAAAGTTTGTCATATTTAATTCTAACAGATTTAGGATGCCACAAGAATTTAGATATGGCTTTTTCTACATTCATAAAGAATTTTTGTGGGATGATTAAGAAAGTAGCATTTAGCTGGAAGAGAATTCTAGGTAGGACATTCATTTTGACCACACTGGCTTTTGATAGTAGAGACATATTAATATTTCTCCATCTTTTGATATAATTTTCAATGTTTGACCATGTTTGTAATAAATTGTTCTTAAAGATCTCATTAAAGTTAGGGGTGTAAATTATGCCTAGGTATTTTATCTGGTATTTGGGTTTAAACTCGCTAGTTGGAAAGTAGAATTATTTATGGCCTAGAAGATTTAAAGGGAATATATATGATTTACTCACATTTATTTTATAATTGGATATATCAGAATAGGAGTCTAGTGAATTTAGTACTTTTGGGAGGTCAGTGTTAGGGAGTTCAAAATATAAATTTAAATCCTCAGCAAAGGCAGAATATAAAAGTTTTATATTTAAATTTTTTAGTATATGGTGAAAGTTTTTTTGGGGGCTATATATATGAGCCAGGGTTCTAAGTAAAGATTAAAAAGGTAGGGAGAGAGGGACATCCTTGTCTTGTACTGTTAGAGATGGGGATAGGGTTGGATTTGAGTTTATTAATTTGAATGGTAGTGGAGGCTTTTTGGTAAAGTACTTTCATTATTTTTATGAATTCATGTGGGATTCCAAAGGAGGGCAAAACATTAAATAAGACGTTTAGGTTTACTCTGTTGAATGCTTTGCTTGGGTCAGCAGTAAGGATGTATCTAGGATGTCTACCATTGTCTAGAAGTCTTATAATGGTATCTAACAGAAGAGTGTTATCACATGTTTGTCTATTCTGCATGAAACCCATGTGTTCATGCGAGATAATGGAAGGGAGTATATTTTTCATTCTATATTGCAATAACGTGCTAGAATCTTAAGTTCAGGATTGATAAGGGCAATTGGCCTATAGCTAGCTGGGTCTAGTGAGTCAGAGTTTGGTTTAAGAATTAAGATTTTTTTTGAGTTGTTCAAATATCTGTCCATTATGCCATATTGGATTATGTAGTTAAATACTTTTAATAATATTTTAGAAATAGGTTGAGAGAAGTTTTTGTAGAATTCCACTGTGTATCTATCAGGGCCAGGAGATTTACCTGGTCTAAGTTTAGTGATTGCAATTTTGGTTTCTTCTAAATGCAGGGGTTATTTTAACAGATTCTTTTGATAATCAGCAAGCTGTGGGAATTTTAGCTTATGAATAAACTCTTCAAATTTGTCTGTAGAGAGAGAGTTTGGTAGATTATATAGATTTTTGTAAACCACCTCAAATGTGTTTATAATGTCTTGGTCTTTATATTTTAACTGTCCTTTGTACTTGATTTCCTTGATCCTAGGAGGTCCATTTTTGATATTAATTAATCTGGCGAGGGTTTTTAAGGGAATTTGTGCCCACTCTGAATATTGGTATATCGATCTCATCTCTATAAATGAGCTATTTTTTAGGTAGAGATTGTGCAATTGCTTTTGCAAATTGGTCATTGTATCTTCTAATTCCTTTGAGTACTTATGCTGGAGTTATAATTCAATATCTTTAATTTTAGTCTCCAGTTTGAGTTTAAGATTCTTATACCACAATGATTTTTGAATAATGAGACCTCTTATGACCTATTTTAGCAGCAGCCCATTGCACATCATAGGGGATTTGATTAGAGATAAGATCATTGTCCAGTTGGGCTAAGGTAGCATTTATTTCCTGTATTATGTCTTGTATTTGAATGATATTAGAATTTACAGTCCAGTTGTTGAAGTAGGGGGATCTTTGGTTGGAAATTGATTCGTTAATGGAGATATTGATTTTGGAATGATCTGATATGGATCTAGGGGAGACTTTGTAGTTTAGTCTATAAGAAACGAAGGTTTGGGAAATTAGAAAGGTGTCAATTCTTGACCAGGTTTTGTGTGGCTGAAAAAAAAGGTAAATCTAGGTATTGAGTTATCATGTTGGAATTTTGTATAGGGATCTATTAAATTAAAGGTATTTTGTAATTCTTCTAGGGCTGTAGTATGTTGAGATTGCCTAGTCTATTTATGTGACCTATCCTTGTCTGGACTGAGCAAAGCATTCCAATCCACTCCTATGATGTATAGATGATTTGGATAATTAATTAGAATATTGAATATATCATAGATAAAAAGATGTTGGCTTGAACAGGGGCTATAAACGTTAACAATGAGTAGAGGTTTATTTAGGGTATGATAGTTAACGGGTAAACAGAACCCATCTTCCATGCGGATCACTTTTGATGGAGGTGATCTTTCCTTGATGAAATTTATTAATAATAATGGCTACTCCCCTAGATGATGAGTTGTATCCTGCTGCAATTATTTGTTTCACCCATTTCCTCTTTCTTTCATTATCCCAAAGCTGATTGATCATACGAGTCTCTTGTAGAAAAGTTCTATTAGATTTATTTTGAAATGTGAGGTGCATGATTAGATTTCTTTTTTTTAATCTGATAGCCCCTTAATATTCCATGAATCTATTGTAATCATTATCTGAATTTATTTTAGGAATGTTGTTGGGTGATAAAAGTAAGACTGAGTGTGCAAATTTGAAGCTGTTATGTTAGAAGATAGTTTAAATGAGGTGACTTCTAAACTTCCAAAACCTGCGTAGGTGCCTAACCACCCATCCCTCTGTGAAAGTGTGACGGTATTTATTGGATAGTGGGAAATAGAGTTTGATCTAATGTAAAAGAAGTGAGTAGCAGAGGGATGGTAAAATTACCTAGCTTGATCCAAAAGTAAACCAACATCAGCTACAAACTGTGCAAACTTACTCCTTTTAGTTATTAACAATTCATTATCGAACCTCATAGTTTAACAGTAGTAATATCCACTTAAATACTTTGCTGGAACACGAAAACAAAAGGACCTGCAGTTAGAATGTTTCAAGTCTTGATCAAGATAAAAATATCCTAGCTAAACCAAACCAAGATAAGGGTAATTCCCGCAGAAGAAATATAATAGTACAATAACAAAGCTATAACAGTCGGTACTATTCTGACGCATAAAGTTATTGCTTAACTTTAAAACAAATATATATATATATATATATATATATAATCTGAATGTGTACTAATCTGATGAGGGTAATAAGTCCCATAAGTCAGTCATTTTTATACGCAATTTAGCAGGAGTTCATTTAAAACATTTTAAGTCTATTAGGAAAATAGTGGTGTAAGAAGAAGAAGGAAACCTTACATCAGGTTAGGATGTAACCGGTGAAACCATTGGTATATCAAAAGTTAAAGGGTGTTTAACTTACTAACATATCAAGTACAAAAATAAACAGAATCATTCTTGTTTATAGTTGTCAAGCCAGCAGAAGAATTATATGCAGGACATATAAGTTAGAACTGCTCATACACTAATAGAGTTAAGTACTCAATAGAAGTGGTTGTAGCAGCTGATTTCAACAGTTTCAAATTGCTGCAGACATATTACTGTCAATGTATATAAAAAAGAAAAAAAAAACAGCTAGCACTGTCTAATTTTCAAGCCTACTATTATTCTGATATTCTATTACAAAAGGAAGAAATTTGTCACAATATTGCTTTGGCAGTAGGAGGAGTACACTTAATACTGCTAGAATAAAGCTGTACCACTAAATGTGTTACTTTATTTATAGCAATTCCAATACAGTAAAGAAAGAAAAAAGGTAACAGCCCCCAAGTCTAATACTGATTGCAGCTACAAGTCTGTTAAGAGGTCATGTGTTGCATGTGTGCTGGAGCTGTATGTATTGGCTTTTTCAGAATTGCCACTAGAGGTTGGTGATCAGTCTGTATTTGTACAGGTTTTGCCATAAATATAATCTTGGAACTTCAAACATGCAAACAACTTTCAAAAGCTCTTTTTCAATTTGCACATACTGCATCTCAGTTTGAGTTAAAGTTCTGGATGCATAGGTTACTGGTATGCCTTCTTGAAGACTTGCTGCACCAAGACCATACTTAGAAGCATCATATGAAGGACTTACAGGTTTGTGAACATCATAATATTTATTTGTGTCATCATAATATTTTGGTTGCCGGGAAAGTCCACTGGGCCGAGGAGAACCCATTTTTAGTGGATGCCCTGGGAGAAAAGCTCCACAAAAAATCTGTTAGTATAATAATGCATAAAATTTGGTACAGTTTGTGTTAAGAAGCATTCTAGTAACAAGCAGTATAAACACAAATGTAGGTGGTACAGAGGAATAATATAAAACACAGGCAGTTCAATTAAATAAATAAAAGGTACATATTAAGGTTGGAGCATTATTAGGTATAATTGCAGGTATATTAGAAGAAAGGCTAGTGAAATTCTGCAGTGGATACTATGAGTGAAAATGAGTAGTATTGGGTAGAATCGGAATAAGTTTCTAATGGTATATATGTTAGAAGTCACAAGAGAGTAGTAGGAGGGGTGAAAAGTATATAGAGGAGATATGACTTTAGTAAAAGGAGTCAAGTCTTAGGAAGATGGAAGTAGAGAATAAAAAAGTGATATGATATAAGTAAGAGGAGTCAAGTTTTATGGAGATGGGTTAGAGCATGTACAGTGCTAGAGAGTGGAGAGATATTGCTTCAGAAATATTTTTAAGATGGAGATGTTACTGGTAGTCCTGATAGCTAATTGAGTGCATTCCATAGTTTGGTGAGAAGTAGAGCATTTGACCTGCAAGGGGTTTTGGTTTGTTTATTTACAGGAAAAATTGGTTTTCAGATCTGAGTGACCTATTTGGGTGGTAGTTAGGTAGGATGGAAGATAGGGCTGGGCAGTTTGAAGGATTGTAAATAATTTTGTGTGCTATGGTTACTTGTAGTTATGTTAGGTGATGTGTTAGCTCAAGCCAGTTGAGTGATTTGTAACAATGAGCAGTGATAGATGAATTTTGGCATTGGTTGCGAACTTGGTAAATTTATTGTAACATTGTAACAGGATTCTAGCTTATTTTTAGGGATGACTGAATAAGGATATTGGTAAGGAGTTGGGCGCCATAAAATACTGAAGGCAGGAGAAAGGTTAGGGCAAGGGTTTGTTTCGTAGAGCAGTTAAGAAATGTTTATGTCTTTAGTAGAAGCCTAATTTTTGGTGTGTCTTTTTGATCGAGGTATGGACATGCAGGTAAAAAGTAAGATTTTCATCCAATATGAATCTTTGTGTGGGGAGCTACCTATATAGAGGTAGACTTCTATATAGAGCACATAGATAGTCTGTCTTATTTATGGAAGTACTTTTCTCAATGTGGGTGGTCTGGTAATTTTTCCGTTTCAGAACATCAAATGCTTTTTGGTGGTGTTCTAACCAGGGCCAGTTTACATTTTTGCATGTCAACTCACATAACAGTGCTGAAACCTCACTCTGGTCTGGGATGAACTTTCCTAAATAGTTGATCATACCAAAAAAAGTTGCAAAGATGGGATATTGTCTGGAACTGGCATCTCAAGGATTGCTGCTTGCTTAAACGGATCTGGTTGTCAGCCAGAACTGGTAAACAAATGACCCATATAAGTAACTTCTCTCATCTTGAATTTATATTTCTGAGGATTCAGTTTGACTGACTTACATGTGCATGGTCTAGAGCTTTCTTAAGGTTTCTATTATGTTCGTCTTCACCATTGCCCCCTACAATAATGTCATCTACTATGATAGCACATGGATAACCTGAAAATATTTGCTCCATCGCACGTTGAAATACTTGGCAGAATTTATCCCAAATGGCATTCTCAAGAATCTGTACCTTCCAATGGGGTACTGAAAGTATTTAACGATAAAGATTTGTAATCCAGTGAAATTTGCTAAAATGAACTTTTTGCATCTAAGACTGAAAAAATAGTGGCATTTGGCATATGAGCTGCTGCTGCTACTTCTACTGAGCGTATTGGATGATGAGGACATTTAAGCTCTTTGTTTGAATCTCTGGGATCAATACATATTCAAATATGATCTGAGCTTTTCTTGTGAGCTATGACCATAGAGAATACCCATTTACTTAGTTCTTTTACTGGCGTTATCTCACCTAAATTTACCATTTTGTCTAGTGCTGTCTTCAATTTGCTCTGCATTGCTACCAGAGTCTTCCTGGCTGGTCTGACAGCTGGGCTTATGTCATGGTTTAACTTCATGGAATATGTGCTGGGTCGTTTACCAAACTCGTCTTTAAAAATAGCATATTCACAAAAAATATTCTGCGTAAAACTATAGTGGTTGTTCAGAGTTATATGGTGGACCTCCTTATTAAATGAAATCGGTCCCATTTTCAAACTGTCTGAGGCCTAACAGTGACTGCACATGTCTTTTGACTATGTAAAACTGCAATTCAAAGCTGTTCCCAGCAGAATGGCATGTGGAACTACTACTGTACTATGAGTTTGAATCTCTTCAGCACCATAAGTAACTAGTTTTGCATACTTTGCTGAATCAAGTTTCTCATCAGCTTTTACCTTGGCAAACATTTGTGCTGATATAACATTGCACTTGGATCCAGTGTCTACTTTAAGCTCTTCAGGTTTCCAATTAATCCGAACAGTACAAAATATTTCACCCTTTGCTGCCAACTGATTATCAATTCTATTAACAATTTCATCAATCACAGAGACACCATCAACATAATAAGTTTACTTATGGCTTTCTTTCTGATCTACTTGCCTCTTTGGATGCTGTCTGGATGCTGTCTTTTATTAAATGTATGTGCCACTTTAGACTTTCAAAGCCTTTTAAAATGATTCCATTTATTACGTATGACATTGCTGACCAAAAGCTAAGCACTTCTCTCATTTAGGTTCATGGTGGTCTCCACAATTATGACAGTTAACTAACAATAAGATTAGGTGCCATGGCCCAATTCAGTTTATGGTTGAAACTGGGTACTGCCTCACCCTTCAGCTTTAATCTTTTTTTCATCTTCGCTTTCTGTTGTACATTATTAACATTCGCACTGGTAGTTACTTTATGCATGCTTTTCTCATTTGTAAGCATATTCCTGTGCATTTCTGTAAGTTCATATATGTGACAAATCTTTATGGCTTTGCTCAACATTAAATCACGGTCTCAAAGCAAAATCTTTCTCACTGCATCATTAGCACCACATACAAGTCTGTCCTTTATCAACTCATCACAAATCACCAGATTTGCACATTTTAGCTTTATTTCTGAAGTCAGTAAAATATGCCGCTATAGTTTCACCTTTTGATTTCTTGTGTAAAACATGTGCCTTTCCATTGTAATATTCATTTGATGTAAAACATTTCTTTCAATTTACTTTTTAAGCACTCGGGGTCTTTCTGCATTTCAGTCAGTATCACAATATGGCAGTTTTCCCCCTCCCCTGCGTACACTGCAGGTGCATACATAAATGATCTTTTCCTCTCAGTGGTTTTTGAGCCTGCTAAATTAAGAATTATGAATGCTTTTGTGCCTGCTTCTTTATCAGAAAAAACAGCCTGTATAAAAATATATTCTCATTCACGCATTTGCCAATTCTCAGCAGTATTATCAAACACCAGCAGTTCAGGTCTGCAAAAGCCTTCTGCCATAACAACAAAATACATTTTAAACATAAACATAGACCAGGTACTTGTAATTATGAGCTTTTGGGCGTAACAGTCACTTTAAAAAGGCTTCACTTTGACATTGCAAACACTGCGAACATTCCAGAAACTTCAGACACCTCTAATAGTTTTAATTAATGTGGAAAAGTAGTACATTGTGAAGAAATGCAGTTATTTTAGCCTTTTCATACATTTTGACACTTCAGAAATTGTTTTGAACACTTTTGTATTTATTTCGAATACTTTTATCAGTATATTACAATTTTGGACATTTTGTTTACCTTTGTAATTATTTTGCATATTTTAAATGCTTTGCCACACATTTGGTGACTGAAAAATCATTGAAATAATTGTGAGTATCTTTGAATAACCACTGACCTGTTTGTGAGTTCACTCTGGTATATTCCTCCTCTTTTAACTGCGTGCCTCATGGCTTGTATGTTGCTTCAACTTCGGATCCCACTTCTGACACCATGTTGCTTGTCTCATGCATTCAAAAGAGACAATGGAGAAGTGTATGGGTTATTTTATTGTACTTATTGTACATAAACGTGTCCAGAACTATAATTAGGACATGTATTTAAGCTAACTGATTCACTCATTGCTTCAAACACACATGCATGTACATCTCCAATCATGACTGCATTCACTCTGGCTGACTGTACAAAATGGCACTGTTCTTGCACATGCTCAGTACTTGTATGCACATGATATGTAGCTATAGTGACTGACTAGGAACAATACACATAATTATCTACCATGGTGTTGCATAGTTATCATATATTACGCAAATTGCCATTACAATGACACTTGGTAAATGCAAAGGACTTTTTATATGAAACTTTCTGGGAAATCGTATGTAGCATGTGAAGAAGTTTATTTCAGTCTTTGCAGAGTAGGGCAGTAGGCATAGCTTGCCAAAGTGGTTAAAAGTAGGAGGAGTAGAAAAAAAGGAGCATATTTGATGAATTGGGCTGATGGGGTATGAGTATGTAACTGAGGGTGGTTTGTTTGCTTTAATGGCAAAAGGCAGATGGGTATATTTTGGATAAAGCATAAATATATGAGAATATTTAAGTCATTAGAGAAAAACTTCTGTGAGAGGGAAAAAGTAAGGAGAGACTAAATTTGTAAGAAAGCATGATTTGCAAGTAAGGTAAAGGAGGAGTGCGTTAGACACTGTCATTTTTAATAAATCATCCAAGAGCTCTTTTGTTTTGATTTACCATGTTAATGTGTGTGTTATACTTCATCTGCTATTGAAGGATATTTGAAAGTTTTCAGTTGAGGACGACTTTGAAACAAAACATTTTGTCTATATTCTAATTGAAGACTCCAAAGAGAGAGACAATGCTGATTAGATGAAAAATAGATGTATTAGAAGACCACATTCCTCTATCTGCATTTGAATTTTATTGTAACATATCTATAAACTTAATATTTATAGTGTCATATTTGGGTACAGATGAGTAGAATATCACCATATTACTTTATATGTAATTCTTGAACAAATCATTCATAAAAGACTGAAAAGGGACCTAAGATTTGATCTTTCCAGAAGTCTAGAATGTATGGAAAGAGGGAGAAGTTGATGGGTTCCATTTCACTGCTTGAGATATTTCATTCATTCAGATAGCTTGATAACTAGCACAAGGCAGGATTCGAAAGGTTGTATAACTTAGGTGATAAACAGAATATGTGAAGCTAACCCTGTCAAATTCCTTACATGAGATCTAAGAATAAAGTACCTATGGACTTCCTACGTTAAAGTAATATTGCATGAAATGAGTAAAAGTAAATAAGGGCTATTTTAGTCGGGATAAGCAGTAGATTCAGCAGCAAGTTAAAGTATTCTCATGGGAGTAAAAATAAAATCTGTACATCAACCGTAGAGAAAAAGACAGTCCACTTTATTCTGAAATAACTTAAAATGTAAACTTTAAAATAAGTGCTTTTCATATTTGTGACAATAAAAGACTTCTTCAGATCAATGAAGGCATTAGAGTACAAACTTAAATAGGATTATTCCTTCATGTGATACTGAATCGTCAGGAAGTTTAAACCTTCTTAAAGTGATAAAGCAGAGGCATAGATATTCTTATATAAATACATTGTGCCACCCCAAACCAAAACAACTGTGCATGCAGGTGTTTAAAAATAAGCATGAATATTAAAACAACATGAAGTTTTAAAAGTATTAAAAATCCTGTGAATGAAGTGATTTAAAGATTGTTTTAAGACTATATGTGCATGCCAGTATCACCGTTGTATTGCTAGTGCTCTCAGCTTCAGGATACTACTAACTGATGAATGCTCATTGAGTCAGGATACTACTAACTGATGAATGCTCATTGAGCCCTTCAGCTTCTGGATACTACTAACTGATGAATGCTCATTGAGCTCTGGCCAGTTACAGGCATTCAAAAGTAGTCGCCAATGTAACTCCCACCTTTCCAGATGCAAAGACCATGGGACCACCCCTAATATTTTTGTCTACCTTCTCAGCTACTACAAATTTAAACTCATGCCCTGGAAACGTGAATATGTTTATATTCTGAAGGTAGAGAGGAGGGGTTTAAATTTCTTTGCAACTTTCTTACCTAGCAAATACAAAGAGAGGACAGTTTTAGAGAAGGGAATGGAGGATCACTGGCTGCGAGACAGCTGGATGAGTGGGTTATGGAATGGAAGCAGTAGAAGTAATTATGAAGCAATCGAGCCAAATCATCACAAGTGGTAGAGTAAGCCAAGAAAATATTATTTTCCAGAATTTCTTAGATTTTTTTTTTTTTTGGTAATGTCCATGCTGTGGATGTGTGTAAAATATTGTGCTCTTATACAGAGACCAGTTAAAACTCATTTCTTAGTTTTCAGAGCTTTTCAAAATTCTCATCAGTTCTGTCCAAATAGGTTTGCTTCAAAGTTTAATCTTATTTTTGTCATAAGAACTCTAACACAAGTGATCTAATACAGAAAAGAGGAATTTGCTCATCTGAACCTGGTGGTGGGTGCTTATGAGTTAGGAATAATATTGAAAGAATTTGTGAATAATTCAACTACACCATTATGTTTTAGAGGGGAAAGTGGCAACTAGTTAACTTGTTAATGCCATGAACAAAGGATGCACAGCAGTAGCTCTAACTGATAATGACCATTTTCATTTTGGTATTAGTCCACCGTCTGAAGTCTGGGATATTACAAATAAAAGCATTTGCCATTGCTGGCTTATTTGCAATATTTGTTGCAGATGAGAGTACCCAATCTAGCATAATTTCCTGGAAATGTTATCAGTTCTAATAAATGCTTTCATTAGTTGGACTAATCCACGCAACTGAGCTGGGAAAAGTAAGAGTATTGGTTACAAACCATATTCTAAACAATATTCAAGTGCCTAAAACTTTGAAGTGAACCAGGAACAATATCTTCTGCTTCCACTTTTGGGGGCCAAGTATTAAAGATTTAAATTTGTTGATTTTTACCTCATTTCAACAGAGAATGTGATTCTGAATTTTTAATAGCAACCCCTTTTGCTACTTTTGTGATGTCAATGCTGGAAACGTAATTACAGTCATGTGGTGTAACTTCTGTATTTTTAATCTGAAGATAAAATGAAGGCTCAGACTGTGGCATCTATTAATCAGAGATTGAGTGATTTTACTGCAGTATGGGCATTTTATAAATGATCAGTTTTAAGGCTATGACTAGAATTCCAAAAATCAGAGAGGCAGAATTACACAAAGTTATTAAAGGACAAACCTGGATTAAGCTAGAGTCACTATACTTTAGATTGTCATGCACTTACTGGTAGATAAGATACACATTTTCTGTTATAAATAATCATTTGTTAAACATTTCTTCTATGAGTTTTAATTTGAGCATGTGTGAAATCATCTGTAAGCATCATAAACAGGATTTTTTGATGAGACCAAACTCTCAAAAGCAAGTCTACTTATAAAGAAAATGTTGTGCAAAAAAAGTAGTAGCAAGAAAAAAAAAAGAGAAATCTCAATTATTACAAATTACTGCTGTTGTCTATATGGTATTTGAGAAACACGTGATGTTCATCTTGGTCACTGTTGCAGTACTGGGAATACTTGCCTGCAAGAGACTGAGGTCAGTCTGATTACCAGAGAATTTTGTCATCCCCCAGCTGGTAGACACCTTCCCTACCAGATGTCAGTGGCATAAAGGTGTCCTCAGCCAATGCTGTCTTCAGTTCTTTCTTGCCATGTCAGTCTGCTGTAGAATGCTGTCAGATGCATCAATAGTTGGTCAGGCCTGAAAACCAGAGATCATGTCAGGAAAGTATCCTGTTGGTGAACCTCCTCTTAAAAAATATCCTGTTATGTGCCTCTGATTAATGTCATTTAAAGTTATCAACTGCCTTAAGTATGGAAAACGGATTGTACACAGGGACTTTTACTCTGACTGTTTGTTCTGCTTAGGCCCATAGCACGACATCCCTAACTGAATTTTAGGCATATTGTAACAACATGACTATCGGGCTTGGGGCTTGATTCCCTGAACAGATGTCTAGCTGAAGGTAGTGTTAGCCCTCGGCATATGATATAATTACCCAGATCTCCATAGGAAGCAAAAAGAGGAGCATGTTAAGGAGAAGGATTTCAGGGAGTCCAGCAATGGCACTCTGGGGGTGTCCAACTTTCTAGCCTGGCTTAAAATTATTGATCCAGGTAAGGTATATTTACACCACCCTGTATCAGTGTCGCCTTGGCCCGTAACCTCTGCACAGTGGCACAACCCCTGTAGAGGCTGCTGTCATCAGCCCCTTTCAGATCCTCACAAGCTGGAACCAGAAGGGCATTGGTTGGAACCAGTGCTGCTTTGCAGGCTCCAGCTTCTGACACACGTCTCAGATGAGAATGAGAGAAGAATCTCTCAAAATGTACTGGGGGAATCTTCATGGGACCCAGTCTAAGGTCATGGCCTTCTATCTGTGTTCTGAGGCTTTGCCATCTGCTAGATCCAAGCCTATAAAAACATAACTGCATCTGGGGTTGCCCCATCCTACACTGCCCAGATTGCTAGCTTCTGCAACCCCAGAGGACCTTGTAAAACCAACACAAGATTTCATGGATTTCATTAAATCCAAGCAGCCTTCCTTGGAAAAGGAACCTGTGGTAAGAACACTCTCTAAGAAAAAAAAAAGGGACAACATTCCCCAGAGGGACACAGGTTTCTTTTATTCTGATGAGGAGGAATTGACTTGTATGAGCATGCATCCTCGTACCAAATACCATGACTCTGATTCAGAAGACACCTTGTCCTCCACGTCTTCTTCTGAGGACCTCACCTTTGGTGGTACACTTAATAGCATTAAGTTTTCCTTCCTTCAGGAGTCTACAGAGTTGTCTCAGGATCAGAAAAGATGCAGAAGGCTTCCAACCCAGACCTTTGGTGATTCTTCCTGTTGTTGAGGTTTAAGATGGATTTTCAAATATATGCCTTTTCAGCCTGACTCCCTACTCCCTTCTCAAAGAAAGGCAGACTGCTTCTACAATACCTCACTATTCAGATATGTGTAGGCTAATCTACTAAAACTGAGTGGTGACTTGTTTAATTTTAAAAATCCCTTCCATCTTGATAGCCCTGCTTCTTATGCATAATCATTTGCTGCCAAATTCTATGCACATGTAAATGGCTGCATAGAAGCATCTGTTCCCCCTCAAAAAAATAAATACGATGTCAGTTTTCAACAATTAACCCCTGTAGTGGAACCCAAATATAAATGGGCTGTATAATAAAAGAAAAAACTTATCTTGGAGTACAATGCCAAACATGGTTTTGCTAAATTAAATTTAACAAGGAACTCTGGACCCTAATCAAGTCAACCAAAGGCAGGTATGAGTTAAAATAGCCACCTAGACAAAGGATAACCAAAACCTTCTATAATTGTGTCAGGAATCTCAGAAACAGTTCCCAGCACCGTGCAGAGCTTACAGTAAATGGTACGACATGCGTGACTCGGAACAAACCATCTTCTTGCAAACACAGCTCTGGCCGTATATTTCCACTTCACACCCTTCTGATGGCTTTCCTGTGGATGTCTCCAGTTGCTTATTCATAACACAGATATTGGGAAACTTGTGAAACCTACTTAACCTTGCAGAAGACCATGCTGACATTACAGATATTGGCCACCTTTGTTGCTTATTTTTGTACTTTATTTCTGCCTGAAAGCTGAGTTGGTTACTGCCAGATGTATGTACCTTTAGTTCTCATATTTGGATCACCCTGGTATTGTCCAAAAAAGGGAAAGTCAATAACAGACTTTACCTGGTTACCAAATGAGTAAAGAAACTATTTTTTTTTTCTTAAACAGGCTTTGTTTTATTGTATTGTGACTTGCATATTGAAACAAGACCCATTGCCATTTGCATCACTGTTGCTTACAGAAATGCACTAGTAAAGGACATGAGAGCTATACGCGCGTTTGTCGCTGTGCCAGCGTTGAACTGTAGCTTGTGTTCATTTTATTAACCAGGGAATCTCTCTAGGCTTAAGCGGATTGCACAGAGGTGAGTTAGTAACTGTGGTTGTGTTAATTCATTTGTTTACAGCAGTAGAACATGTTAGTGGTAACCAAATGATCTAACCCATTTGCTGAAGTATAACATGATAGTTGCTTGTAACATTGGCCCTCTGTGCTATACAGTGAGGTGTTTATGGTGGTAATCCAGTGTACAAGATACAACTTCCTTTGTTATAAGACCGACATCTGTAATGATATTTTCTTTTTCTAATACAGAAACATGAGAAACCAAAGTATGTCCTGTGCTTGGCATTTGCTGAGAATGGAGATGTCCTTACAGGAGATTCAAGTGGCAACATTTATATCTGGGGTAAAGGTTAGTGTCTACAGGTCTCTTCCTGTATGATATTACATAATTAATGCTGTTACATTTGGTCACCATATTTCACTGATTCTACCACTTGTACTAGGACATGTAGTAAGACACAGTATTACACAAACTGCTCTGATCATCTTTAGGGTATCTGGGTATTAGATCACATATGTTATCTACCAGTGATAGCCCATGGTAGATTCTGTAATAGTTACTATTTTTGATCCACCTGTCCTTCAGCACAGTCTTTTAGAATTCTTGTCACCAACAGTGGATATATTAACTGACCCACTTTTAGAATTCTTGTCACCAGCAATGCATATATTAACTGACCCACTTTTAGAATTCTTGTCACCAGCAGTGCATATATTAACTGACCCACTTTTAGAATTCTTGTCACCAGCAGTGCATATATTAACTGACCCACTTTTAGAATTCTTGTCACCAGCAGTGTGTATATTAACTGACCCACTTTCAGAATTCTTGTCACCAGCAGTGCATATATTAACTGACCCACTTTCAGAATTCTTGTCACCAGCAGTGCATATATTAACTGACCCACTTTTAGAATTCTTGTCACCAACAGTGGATATATTAACTGACCCACTTTTAGAATTCTTGTCACCAGCAGTGCATATATTAACTGACCCACTTTTAGAATTCTTGTCAACAGCAGTGCATATATTAACTGACCCACTTTTAGAATTCTTGTCACCGGCAGTGCGTATATTGACTGACCCACTTTTAGTTCTTCCCTCTTACTGGTCTTTGTTATTACCCTCTTTTGCATGTTTATATCTATAATTGTTTATCCCTTCCTTTATTTTCCCCATGGAATGAAAAGTGTGCTACCCTTTCAACAAATGATGTGTGCATGTATATTTAGTATGGAAGCAAAACATTCATACATGTTGGCATGCCAGTTTGATCATAAATTTCTGTCATCATCTCTGAGGGCATGGAACAAATTTCCAAGCCATATCAGGCTTTTAAATAACCTGCAACAATTCAAATCTAACCTAAAGTATCACTTGACAACTAATAAACTATGCAACTGTACCAAGTATGCCACCCTAACTCTGTCCACTATGGATACTATACAAATGTATTAATATAGCATTTTTGATTCTACTCAGTGTCTTGAAAACATGTATTTATTTGTTTATTCTGATACGCTTTTTAAATAAGACTGTTTACTTTGAAATACTTTATAAATGTTTAACCATTTTTATTTTGAATTGTCAAAAACAAATTTATATCCTTGTTTTTAGATTTTTTTTTCTCCCGAGGCCTGCACTGGAAATGAGCATTTCAATTCCCAAATGGACTTTCATAGTAAAAAATAAATCAATAAATAGATGAAATCCAAATATTTTCAGATTTGAGAATGGAAGACTGCTGTAAATAGTTCTTTAATGGTGATTTATACATACATATGCTAATTATTGCATAAAATCAAACTTCAACCTGTCCTTTGAAGAGGATTCTTATCCTGCTCTAATATTTGGAGTCATTTTCATTGGACTTGACCATTCCATTTATGGTTTCTTCAGCAAAAGTCCAGTAACGTCTTTTCCCCGTCATGCATGATTTAGCTTTCCTCAGAAGACAAAACATTACTGTGTGCCTTATTTTGATTAGATACCGTATGGTGACAAGTCTGTAAACATTTTGCATATATTTTCTTTTTACAGAGTTATGCCAGACACCTGTCACGAAAGTATTTATATATGTGTGCATGTGTGTTTTAATTCCTTAAGATACTTGCCCAGTGGATCCCCTTTTTATGCCCCATCAGTGTGTTTATTTCTTTTAGGGGTAACAGGTAGGCATCCCCAGACTGGATGGGCTGTCTAGGTGACTTAGCCCAGTTTTCCAGTGGAAGGTAAGAAGTGGGCATTCAAGAACATGTGACACGCTTGCTATATAGAAGTTCCTGCTACATCCTGCCTATCATGTCTACAGTAGGCATCTGCGGGCTCACAGTGGTTGCAGTGGCTGTCTGATCAGGGGTGGTGAGAGGAGTGCGTGTGCTTCAATGTGTGTAACTCCCTGACTCAGTGGCATTCTCACCATTTTGCAGAGAAATTTTACCTGGCCATTTCAACCAGCATTTGATCAGAAAAGATCATCACCGCAGTGATTTTGGACTGTGCTCATGTAGTCCATCTTCAGGATGTCAGTGTGCAAAACCTAAAGTCTCCATTCTAGAAGTAGTACATCTATCACGCAGAGGGTCTTGTGATTAATATCAAATTCTTTGTGTGTGTGTGTGTGTGTGTGTGTGTGTGTGTGTATGTATATGTATATGCATATGTATATGTGTGTATGTATATATATATATATATATATATATATATATATATATATATATATATATATATATATATATATATATATTTAAGTATGGATCAAGACCATATGATAGTTTATGAAAACATGAAGGGTTTGAATGGTGATTGTGATATAGCAAGGACTGGGAAAATTTACCTTTTCCTCACCTGTAGTGCGATCTTGGAGTTGGTATATTTAATTTGCAGGGGTGGGGGGTGCAGGTGGGCTTGCCCTCTTGTAAAAATGTAAAAAAAAAGTTAGATTTTTTTGTGTTTTCTGGGATGTTCGCATTTTCAGAAACTCAGTCATATGGTCCACAACCATAGAGCTATTTATAGCTGCCCTTTTCTAGGTACGGTTTTAGAAAAGTTAATGACAATTATCATTTGTCTAGTTATTACTTATCTACTTTTTAAGTCTAGCTTCTGGAAAATTTGTAGGACTGAAATATTTCTTATCAGGATTCTGAATCATTTCCTCGCAAATGATCATTGATTTTGATCATATTTTTTATCCATTGTAGTCCTTTGTGTTTGACGTTTTGAATCATGGGGTCCGTTTTCATTTATGGGTATACTGTGGATTGGACAAACGTTATCTGTTAATTTGGTTCCTACTTGGTGGCCAGGCCTCACAGTTTCTAGAGTGGTCTCTTTAAGAATTTTCTCTCTCCTGTGGAGTTTTTCAGGAACATTCTGCCATTGGAGGATGATGCTTGATGGCATGGTATAAACTAATCCTTCCGCATCTTCTACTGATGTATTGGAAGCATGCCTTATTAGTAAACCAGAGTGGACTGCTAAAAGCTGGGTTTAATTCCATCGAAGATGGAGGCTTTAACTGTTCAGATTAAAGTTCATATTTCAATTTCAAATGTTATGATTCTACTTGAAGTGATTCTCTGTTCTGTATGAAAATATTAGCCTGTGATTTGTAGGGTCAGCTATGGGTAATTATTGGCTGTTTCTGTACACACACACACACACACACACACACACACACACACACACACACACACACACACACACACACACCACACATACACCTGCACCCCAGAATTTATCCTCACCCTGCACATCTGAACTGGAAAATTCAGAAAATGCTGTAACTCAATGACAGAATCTGTATTGCTAAACTTGCAGTAATATTGAGGGGAAAACATTGCTATATATACTTTAGCTCGAGTGTGTACATATCACAATGTGAGTGAATTGAACCTTCTCAGGAAAATCAGTATGATCTGCAAACACCACCACTAATGACAGATTAGCTCCATACAAATTTATTCATTTAAAAATAATTTGAGATACATAATATTGCATAATAGCAAAGCAGACTGCTTAAATGTGCGACATAATGCATTTTATTCTTGCTCCAAGTTACCACTCATTAGGGTTGCCAGATTCCTTTGTGGCTAAAACCGGACTAAGGTCACGCCCCTCACATCATCCATAACTCCACCCATTCTCCCATCAACACCACGCCCATTTTGTGACATCACTGTGACATCAGCTGATGGGAACGCCCTCTTTTTCTGTTCCGGATGCCTGCTTTCAGCCAATTTACTATGCTTTTCTGTAAAAAAGCATAGTAAATCAGCCAATTGTAACAAACACTGATGGTCTGTTTCTTTTTGTGAAACAGAAAATGGAGTTTGTACAGTGTTTTCCCAATTTCCTGACTACCAGTCCAGAGCAGAGAATTGATTTGATTTGTGTGGATAGTCCAGAAAAAAACAGATAAGTGGCATTGTGCATTGGCAATGGCAACAGGGTGATTTCCAATTTCCCACCTGTTGTTCAAAGACTCAACGTTATGCTTAAATAGGGCTAGCCTAGGGATGGACTCTGCTTCACATGGATGGGAAGCTTGTTCCAGTGCATGGGGACCCTCTCTGAGACACATTTGTGTCTCATCAACATCACATGGCCTATTTATGTCACAATTAAAATTTATTATCCACAACTGAAGTGCAAACATTTCAAAGTATATGCATGTTATAAATGCAAATCCATGCCTACAGTAAATGAAGATAAATATTTATTCTGTAATACCTTCCATAACTCTGTCTTCCATTCCAAAACCATTTTCTGTGAAGTTTCTCAGCACCCTCTTATCAAGATAAATTTCAGCTCATCTTTTGTAATTTGTTTAGAAACAAATGCTGTCATTAAACAAGATAAGGCATTGAAATTCTATCCACTGTACACATAAATTGATACTGCCATGCTTCAATTATATTTTGCATTCTAGGCAAATAATACATACTGAGATCACTACCTAGGCATAAATATAAAATAATGGCAGGGGTAGACAACCTTTAATTGAAAACCTCTGTGGCTTCCACAGCAAATGATGGTCATCATAACATTTTAGGAAAAGAACTTCAGATCCAGGGGAAGATTGCATTTAGGTCATTATATGCTCTTCTAACCTTATCAGTCTCAAGAACAGACAGTGTAATCACCTATTTCATTTCCAATTTAAAGCATAAAGATGCACATATAGTGGTGCTAGACCATAACTGTGAAGTGAATGCGACAACCTTTCAAATGGCTCATATTAGGACTCATACCACATGTAGAAACAGTCTCAAATTCAGACTGAATGAATGTTGGCAAATGGAGTTAGTTGTATTGATTCAAACAATTTATATAACTGACACCAAAATATATAGTAGTCACACATGATTTAAAGGTCATACACAGAAACACAAACGGAACACTTAGACCCACAGAAATATTGAAAATTAAGAAATAAATTAACATATTTGCACATTTTCCCTGGCCCTCATGAAAAAGGTGCTATCATCTGTTCAAAATAAATTCCCACATAACTCCCAGAGATTCCAAATGACAGCAATGACTTGGTGGAAAGGCACAAAGATTAATTCACTACTTTTCTCCATAAAAATTCCCCTACCTTAAGAATCCACTCCTATTCATCCAAATGTTTAAGTGCTATCCTGAGAACAGAGGAACCCTTGACTGCTTTCCTTCTTGTTTGGTAAACTTTCTGAAGCCAGGTCTGCTAGAAGGAAATCCGGTAGCAGACACATATGGTGCACTGGCCATAGCATGTTCAGCAATAGTGCAAGGAAGATAACTACTCAGCAGAGCATGAGCTCTTGTATCAATTTCGGCACGATTATTCCATTCCACACTGGTGAGTGGTGGAATAAGCACGTACGCATGGCATGATGAGCAGCTGATTGATGATGACTAATAAGCCGTACTTAAAAGAAAAGGGGAGAGAATACGGGTGGCGGTAATTGCACTGTCTGCATTATAAGAGTATGTTTTCAGTTTTCACCTTTCAATCCTCGTCATAAGTAAGTACCATGTATGTAGAAAGAGAAGACAGTTCAGCTTAGATTTAGTCTGTATAAGTGGAATTAACGTGTGTTTTAAGCAGTAATATCTATCTAGCATAACAACAAAACAAGCTGTTTTGTTAACGCTAGATAGATTTTACTGCTTAAAACATTCAGTCTTATTTTTCCGTTGACCTAATGATAAAGCTTTTTCATTGCTTGAGAATTCTTCTTTGTTTTGAATCTGACTGCACAAAAAAAAAAAAAAAAACAGACTTCACGAGTCCGGTTTTGATGATTTTTTTTAACCAGACAATTTGTCTGAAAACTGGGATCCTGATAAGTTTGTTTATAATTATCAAATGTGACCAAAGTCAAGCTTAGGCCTGGCTTTTTTTTTTTTGTTGTTTTCAATGTTTACAGTGACTAGCTGTATATTGGTAATTTATGGAGAGTATGATGATGTCTCTAATTAAAAGAAAACTCATTCTTAATAAAACATTTCTCAAAAGTGAACTATATATGTGAATATGAGTTTAACTTTTGTTTTTTGTTTAACTGTTATTTTCCATTACTAACAAACTGCAGAAACTGAAAATTGCAGCTTGGATTTTCAGTTAAAATGTATAAGATGTTTATCTCCTCGCTTGTTCATGATTTTCAGTGGACTAAGTAGATCAGATTTCAGCTGAGATTTGCAAACTGTCCAGTGTGGGGACTTAGTCAGCATCTTTGTTTGCAGACAGTGTTGTCCTCATGACCTTAAGTACTTGTGACAGCCAGCATGCACTGATATATTTTTGAATGAGAAGCGTCTGGGAAGAAAATCATCACCTTTGAAACCAGTTCTAGTTTGGTCCCAGAAAATAGTGTACTGCTGTGTACTGGGGGGTTTGAGATGGCTGTCCCAAGTGAAGGAGTTTAAGAATCTTGCCATCTTGGTTGTATGTGTAAGTAGAGAGAAATCTGACACAAATCAAATAAGGAGCACAATGGGAACACTGTGAGTCATAGCATAAAGCTCTAAATGTATTACTTAGACTGCGTCCCCATCCTTGTCTGTGGTCACAAGCTTTGGGTACTGAATCTTTTTTCGGCTTTTCCCGGTTAGGGGTTGCCACAGCAGAACTCCTGTCTGCTAATGATTGGCAATGGATTTTTATGGTGCTGAGTTGCCAGCCTTATGCCCAACCTTCAAAGAAGGGACACCCATTCACAAACACACCTACCTGCATGTCTTTAGATGTCTCTCGACTGTGGGGAGGACATGCAGACTCCACACAGAAGGCGCTCCAGCCGAGAATCGAACGGGAGAATCTCTTGCTGTGAGGCAACAATGCTAACTGCTGCACCACCGTGGCAATAAATAAATAAAATAAAAAATACTCAGTAAGCTTTAAAAGATACTGAAACATTACTTTGCAACTCACAACTGATGCTCAACCTTAAAAAACTACTACTTTTCCCCCCAAATCCCTCATCTATGAAAAAACAAAAAACTTAAAAGACCTCTCTCTTGATAATACAACCAGTGAAGTCACTTCTCATAGCAATAACTGATCATAATCTTAGATTTGATCTGCTTATACAAACATACAAACATTGCAAAAGAAAAACTAGGGATGCTTTATAGAGGCAAAAACGTTTGCACTGATGCAATTAAAGCTACACTTACCGCTACTTATGTCCTCCCCACACTTCTTTATGATGCTCCTATCCTTACTAACCTTCAGGCATCACAAAAATCAAAACCTGAACAATGCTATAGCACTAAAACGCCTACATTGGTTAGAACTACCCCGTCAACTAGCATAGGCACAGCTTCTTACCACCTAAACATAATCCATCTCCTTGTCCAGCAGTAAATAACATTCTACACAGCTATGTTCCTAGTCCGTCATTACTATCCAGTGACCAAAAACTCTTGTTTGTCCACAAACCTATCAAATCTACTGGGCATTGTCTATATTTGTACCATGCTACTAAGGCTTGGAACTCTTTATCTGTATCAAACAGCTAATTATCCTTCCTCCCATCATTCAAAGCTATTCTAAACAACTTCCTAGCCAAAAGCTGGCTCTGTTTTTTTTTCCATCAACACCAGGATTAACTATATCCCTAAATGTGAACAAATGCCTATTCATAACTTACATCTCCTTAATTTCTCTATAAACTGGCTAAAATTTCTCTAACAAGTTATAAGTCAATGATTTAATAGTATCTATACCTAACTTATGTTTTCAAATTGTCTAATTTGGCATAATTATTAAACTGCATTTTTTTGTATTATTTTTAAAGATTGTAAAATTATCATTATTAAAATATTCTGTAACACTTTGGAGCTTCCCTCCCCAGGCCTCCAATGAAAACAGGATCCTACTTAGTCAGACTTTCCCAGTAATCAAATGTCAATAAATAAATAAACAAACAAATAAAACCACCAAAAATGTAGAAAAGAGCAATGAGGGTAGCAAGCCCTTCCCAAACTTTATATATACCTAGTCAGACATTGCCAAATCTGAGAGAAAACAGAATACACCAAAAAATGGCCATCTCAGATTTAAAATGCGCTAGTCTGTTTGGCTATTAAGTCTCAGCATTATGGGACTAACTATAGAAGGTACTGACATTTCAAACGGTTACCCTTGATAGCTATAAAAAGCAATTTTATTATTAGACCAAACATAAGAATTTAAAAAAGCCATAAAAGTACTTAAATAATACACAAATTCTTCCACTCCGTTGAACAATATCTTTCCAAATAAAAAATAAACAGGCAATAAAATGTTTGTAATTAAGACATTGTAAAAGGAGCAAGAAAAGAAAAACGGGTTTCCATTGCCTGACGACTAAATGAACTACAGCCAGGCCATGGCAACAACACTGTGACACCACCGACCTGTTTATAGTTACACTGACCAAACAAGAACAATTTTTCTGTAAAACTACTTCTAAAAGTTCCCACAAAGTTTGTAGCGGTTTTATTGACTTAAACAATCCCACAATCACTCCACTCCTTCTGTTTGAGGGATACTTGTATACATCTGCTGTCCTCATCAAAATATCAGATGTGGATAATACAAAGGCATCAAGCCTTTCCAAAAAATCTCATGAACCCCTAATAAATGATGGGAAAAGTTGCATAAAGGATTTCCAGCTGTTCAAATGCATTGCTATGGTGTCTTATACCAAACAGCAGCAATTACAGTAGGAAATGGCTGTTCATGCAAGTATTTATATATTTCCACAATACAGAAAAAAGGATCTGTGGTGACTGAACTTTGAAAAATGTATAAAGCTTAAAACTAATGCCCATTTGTGTCGCTCTAGGTTATAAAATCTCTGGTATGCTACATTAATTTCTCACAAGATCATTAACATTGCTCAAAGTTTCCATTTTGACTTTATAGCTTTGTCCATAGTCTGAATTCATAAACGTCAAATTACTTGTCTGTCTTGGTTCACTAACCCCCGACTTCTGCTCAAGAGGTATATTATAAAATCTGTCAATTCAGAGGTACTTTCAGACCTGCCTGAAGGTTTTTTTCAGATGGTTTCACTTTTGTTCCTACATGAAACTGAAACTCAGCAATATCTGCTTGAACAATAAAGCAACTGTGTCGAACACCGAGAACGATACATTAATAATGAAAAAGTTCTTTTAATCCTATGTCAGTGTCAACTTTGATCACGTTTTTGAACATGTGTGAGAAAGACATTAAAACTTTGCTTGGCTACTTGCTTGAAAGCAATATAAAAGTTATAATGTAGCTAGACATAGTTGTCCATAAAGATGAATGAGAAGCTTGACCCGACTCCAATAACCTGCTTTTTCTAGACTTGGTTTTAAACTTCTGTGCAGAATAATGTAAAGCCTCAAGAAACTATGAAATAATTATGTAAGGACATTTATGATTGTATTACTGGTATGGGACAAGCAACTGTAGGTCTCCAGAAATGTTGAGGGATGCATTTGCAGGGTGTTAGGGGTTGCACTAGCTTTAGGCATTGTGGCGGTTAAGCATAGAAAAAAAAGTTTGAACTTTAAGACTGAATTGTAATGGCAAATATAATGAAGATAGTTTCATCACTCAAGTTTTGTATACTGAAGTCAAGAGGAAATCTACTCTTGGTAACTCACCACGAGAAATATTAAGTGAAAAGCTACTCCTTTTTAAAGTTGAGGTA
The DNA here is from genome assembly GCF_019279795.1 of Protopterus annectens. Classification (NCBI taxonomy): domain Eukaryota; kingdom Metazoa; phylum Chordata; order Ceratodontiformes; family Protopteridae; genus Protopterus; species Protopterus annectens. The sequence continues at coordinate 86,081,472 of NC_056725.1, forward strand.
GGTAAATTAAATACTGTTTAAGCACAAGTTTTCTCCTTTGTTGAAAGACTGCAGCAAGTACAATAAAGATAAACTGAATAAAGACAAAAATAACTCAGTCATAGAACTGCAATGTTCAACTGTACAAGTTAAAAAGTCTAGTTTGTAAATAGTTGGGCTTCCTGTATACTGTTACATCTACATCAAGCCTAATACCTTGTATTAGGCTATTTACTTAAAGGCTCTACTAATAAAAATGATACAAAAGCCACTGTCTAATCAAATGATGCAGTCAAGGCAAAAAAACAACCGTTTGCAAAACCTAACTGCAAGTTAGTGACTTGTATAGCTGCAACTCTATAAATCTCAGATTACTTAAAGCGATGTATACAACACACAAAGCCACTAATTTAATGACAGGACGGTGATGCTGATAAAGTAGTAGCTGTTCTACCCTTAAAAATGGAAGCAAAAAAATTCAGCATGTAACTCGATCGTTTTTGTGGAAGGGATCCGAAAAGCAAATAAATCCAACGTAGATCAAACTGCAGGAAAAATAGTCCAAAATGAAGCCAGCAGTTATAAAACAGTGGTCATGTGAATATAAAAATTATGATATTTTCAGCTAGTGACAGAAAACATTCAGTTATTATGTTAAAAAATGGAACATTTAGAAGATGCTATACAAAAGCTGAGTCAGCTGAATATCAAAGTTAATCAAAGGGAAACTAATGCGGTACCATACAAGACTAGTATACAACATCTTGAAATAAAACATCTTGTAGTAAATTTAAGCAAGCTTGGTGTTTAATCAGTTGATAAAAAATTACCTTGCAAAAAGACTAATCTTATTTGAAAATCTGTAGAAATGCAAAATATTACAAGAGGTAAGAATATAGAATTTACTGGGGTATAAACAAATTGGTCTAGTAAACTGCATATACAGAACAAGATGAAACATTAGAGCGACATATCAGAGTGTTACTAAGAAATCAAGTAGAATTAGCTTCGACAAATTGTAATGAAATTTACAAGGTCAGACAGAAGCAGATTATTTGATTTTATAAACATAAGACTGTTGTAGATGAAGCAAATAGTATTCCTCATGAAGTGATCTAACAAGGAAGAAACTGGTATCATTGAAGACGACCCTGTGGGAAAGAAACATCTGTCTACAATTCATATTCCCTAAGTTGCAATCAAAGATAGAGTGCATCGTTCATCTCTGACATAGTTCATGAAGCCATCAAAGAATGCACTACATTAGGAATCATTTATCCCTTAGATGTTTGACTGGCCTACTAAGTTCTACTTAATGAGACTGAACTATGTCATTTTTAGGTCCTTCTCATGCTCTTATTATTCCTTTTATTTTTAATTTGTGCTCCTTAAGTATTTGTCTTCACATGTTCATAGACTTGTAGGGAGGTACTAGGCACTCAAGTCTGGAAACCACTACAAGCTAGCCAAAAATCCCTATTCAAAAGCTCCCTCAAAACTCAGAGAGATCAAAACAAGACAGACTGACCAGGGGAGAATTTCAGCCTGCCTTCTAATTCTCTAAGTTTACCTTTAAGGTGTTAAGGGTGTGACCCTGCTTGACATGTAGTGGATATTTGTTCCAGAGATGAGGGCTGCATTGGGATATGAATCTGTCATGCTTATGTGTCTTATTTATGTTGACAAAGGTTTATTTACTTACTTTATCCAGGTATTTGGGGTACTGTTTATTCTGTGAAGGAACAGAAGGTCAAACAGGGTTGGATCTTTCGGGATTTGAAAGGCTAGACATACATATCCCCAGGAGGAGTCTATAAAGAGACGGCCAGTCTTCCAGTCTATCCTGATAACTAAGAATTTTGGGACCCCTGATCTTTTTTTTAGTTATGAATCTCCAAGGTCTCTCAAGTTGAGTGATATATTTAAACAAATACATGCTAAAAGGTGCATCATATTCAATAATGGGACTGATGAGATATCAGTAAAGGGAAATTAAGACTTCTATGATCTAGTGGAGATGCCTTTGGAAATTACATGAGACAGGCAAAATACTTTTTGAAAGAAAGAATAAAGTAACAAATCTGAGCTGTAATAATAAGGTCACTTTGCAGGGTTCCTTGGTTAACCCTGTACAATAGAGTGAGGAGCATTGCAATTTGGGAGTACATCAAAATCAAGTCAATCCACTGGAACAGCAGGAAGTAGTTAAGGAGTTTGGGCGTCTATTGACAAGGCTACCAGTGGAAGCCTGGACTGGGGGAGTCTATTGGGAAGACCAAGAGTGTGCTATAATGATTATATTGCATAGTTTGCTTGAGAATGCCTACTGATCCCTCAGAAAGGGCTGGAGACTGGTGCTTGAATAAGTAAATCTAGTCCGTCCTGCTCACCTTAGTACTTTTGTAATCCTCACCATACAAAATTGTTTAAAAAATCAATAGATAAAGCTACAAATTACATTAATTGCTCATCAGTAAAAGCTTCTGTCATTCTGATGTAAAGTGGCATATTACACTTGTTGCACTTGACATAAAATTAAGCCCCAGTCATACATGTTGAGTTCCTTAATTATGATGTGACTAATTTCTAATTATCCATATTGCGAATTATGATATGGCTGACTTCTTGTCTCTCTCCTGAAGGCAAAAGATTTTAAATGGTCATTTAAGAAGAACTTGCAAATGCCAGAAACTTTCAGTAATCACCATTTTGTATATTAAAGGATAAACAAGCCAAAAGAATTCTCAGAATGTTAGGATAGCATTAACATTTGAGTCAAACGACATGCCTGATTGTCATAGGTCTTCTGTCATCCAATCTATCCATCTCTTTGCTGGACACCTTTGTTTATTCCTTCCTTATTCCTGTCTGTCCCAAATCTTATTTACCAAATAGCCTTCTGCTTTCCTGCACATGTGCCCAAACCAGCATGGTCTTGTTTTCTTTGACCTTTGGCATCTACTCTGATGTCCTTATTTCTTCATCTGTTCCACCCACTAATCTCAGCAACTTTATTTCCCTCACCTCTAGCTTCTTCAACTGCTGTGCCTTCACTGCCCCTGTTTCTGTACCATAAAGTATCACAGGTCATATTTTTCTGTCACAGACTACCCTTGCCACTCTATGCCAGTTGGCTGCAACCACCCCTCACAGATATTTTAAGCTACAAACTTGTTCCACTATTTTCCATTCTGTCTCAGTTGTCACCTTATTCTGATTCCTCCATTTACTGTCATGGCAGTTGTCTTTTTTGTATTCTTTATCATGCTGTATGCCTTCCCCTATCATTTGCTGAATTCTTGTTCAGAGTCTGCTTGTAATGCCACATTGTCTGCATACATCAATATGAACTGCAGGGGGCTCGGATCTGAGCCCTGATGCACACCTTCCCCCACTGGGAATCCCGCTGCAAGTCTGAACAATGTTTGTACTTTGATCATTGGGTCTGAATGAGCTTTCTTGGGACCTTGTCATATGCTTTTGCTAAGTCTAGGAATGCTCCGTTGGATTCTTTCCTCTTTTTTTACTTTCTTCTCAGCCATCTGTCTTGCTGCAAAGATCAGGTCAGTTGTGGTGCATCCTGATCTGAATCTGAGCTACCCATATCCTATCTTACTTTGTACTTCTCTGTGTATTTATCAGGCCCCCCTCTAAAGAAGTTTCCTACATTTTGACAGGGTTCTGTACTACCCACAGTTGTAAATGTCCACTTTGTTGTTGCATACTAGCACTAGAATGCCTTTTCTCCAGTCATCTGGGATACAGCTGTCTTTCCTTACTGCTGTGAGTACCCTCAGGCCCATTTCTCCCTTAACTCATCCAACATCTGGCAGATCTCTTGCAGTGTGTAGGGGGGGGGGACGGTAATTAAATTTATAATCTCTACTGCACAGGCATTTAGATTTGTATATTAGTTTTCTGAGCTGTGATATTCTGCCAGGCAGTTTTAAGTGCATGCACAGTAGACCATGGATGGCATGTTAAACATTGAGTAACTAAAGTAGACACAATTAGTTAAGGATAATATTGTACAATGTACAAAGATTACTGGAAGAATGGAGGCTAAAAATATACTTTGCAGTTTTCAGTAATAAACATTTATGTGAATGGGTGTATTTATGGAGAGAGGAGGTGTGAAAATCCAGCTAACCTGCCATGGCAGATGATGCCGATTTGTGCCTTAACAAAGGACAGCACGTCTTTTTTTATCATCTCATTGCAAGCTTCATTCCTCTAATGCCTCACAATTTAACTGAAGTGCTGAAATAGGTGAACTACATTGCATTTGTTCCTTTACCTTCTCGGATTAACTGAGTTACAGTTCCCCGTTACTAAATTGATGATATGCTTTTAACTACATAGCTGTTTGTATGCTAACACACATGACCAAAACCTCCTTTTGTTATTCAACCAACAACAATGCTTTGTTTTTTGTGTACTCATGCAAGTGAACACTGAAATGTCCTGCTGTAACACACATGCTTTAATTGTGTACGCTTTTGTATGTTTCTATGTTCTGCAATCTTTGGTAGTTTATAATTCCCTTTACCAATGAAGGTTGTTGCTATAACTAGCATTACTGCTACTATGTAATTATTTCTTTATTAGAGCAAGTTGCAGTGCTTTACCTCAGCTGTTTGAAGCATACTGAACTTGTTTGCAGATGGTTGTTTCATTGTAGTGTTTATTTCCAGGTGGGAACCGGATTAGCCATGCAGTTCAAGGAGCCCATGATGGAGGTGTATTTGGGCTATGTGTGCTTAAGGATGGAACTATTGTTTCAGGAGGAGGCAAAGACAGGAAGGTTATTCTCTGGGACCGTGACTACCATAAGGTTGAAGAAAAAGAGGTAACGTACCTTTTGCTAGATGTAGCTGACGTTATTGATATAGACAGTGCTTTTATTTGAACTTCTTAAACTGTTCAAGCTTCTGCTCTTAATATTTAGTAGGACTTAGAAAAATGAGCTTCTAAAATAACCTCATTGGCTCCCTAGAGTTCCAATAGAGTTATTTAGTGTACAGAGCCCACTGAAAAAGAGAGTACCTACTCAAGATGTAAAGTCGGTGTGCCAACAGGAAAAGTTAAAGTTGCTTTTTGGCACCATTTCTTCATCTAATTATAAACTCCTCATTCAGTTCAGAAACTTGGCCATTCTGTTTCATGGAATGACTTTATATATCTTGTCATCTAAACAGAAGCTCTGTGTCTGCTTCTGTTTCCTTTCTGTGTGCTTGCTTGGTGTTCTGTTACTCCAACCAAAGCTGCAACTAATTGCAAAATTAGTGTTTCACGTGGGAAGGATGAACCTTTTTTACATGAAATGTATATATTTGTGTGTGTATACCCATTTAGTAATCACAATAATGCCCTTCTGGGTGGGTGTTATAGGGGATATAACAGACCCTCCCCCAAGAGGTGGAGAGGCCTTCCACCTGCCATGTTGAGGCAGTCTGTTTCACTGTAACACCAATACAGCTGGGCATTATTTGTTGCTTATATTCTAGCTCATTTTACTGAAGAAAGTAATTAATAGTATTTCTGAACATTTTCAAATGTTATCTTGTGTGGCCAAGCATGTTATACTTTTCTGCAATTAACTTCTTCATTAATTAGAAAATTGTGTAAACTTGTACAAAAAAAGCATCAGTGACTATAAGTTTTTGTAGTATGACGTGTCCATTAAAGATGAAACTGGTTGTTGTGTGGTATTACTAAAGAGCTGTGTAGCTTTTGATTTTTGCATTACTGCTTAGTGTTAGCTTATTGTTTATCTGGCTGTGCTCAGTTTACATGTTTTTTTATCCTTAAAAGACAGAATGTTGTGCTGCTCTGAGCAACTACTTGTACTATTTTTATTTTTCCTTTTTAACTCCTGGGTTAACCACATCTTATCCGTCTCTTGAACAGTATGTACAAAACTGATATAACACCCCCCAACAGTTTTATCAACACCATGCAAAACTTATAGATGATCTCCATACTTTATTTGCCATTTAGGTTCTTAGGATATAGAAAGCCAAAGGCCATGTGTGACTTACAGTAACCACCTTCAGGCTTTACCATCTTTCCTCACTTATGGTGAGGGCTAGAAGTCCTGGTATAAAGTTAATGGTACCAGTCTGGTCATCCGAGCTGTATCTTAAGGATAACAAGGAATCGCATTAGTTGACCTGCAGAGGAAGTTTATTTCGGAACAGGGGGAGATGCTATATGATGAACCTGTCCCTCCAAGTTTTGTTTCCTGATGTAGGTTTAGATCTCTGGTTCTGTTGCTTGCTGTGCTATATGATTTACTATGAATAAAGATGGTTATGGATAGTAGAATCCCTGAAGTCCCAGTAAGTGAGACACGGATCTCCCCTCAGAATTCTATATGACACAGTGTACTGGGACAGGGCATCCAGTCTCAAATGCTAATCCTGTATCACAACTCAAAAAAATAATTTCCTTAGTTTCACTCATTTGCTCACCCAGTATTCCTGACAGAGTACTCTGGGCAATTTTTGAAGTCTACCATCTACTGGAGGAAAATTATTTGGACTGTTGGCTATACAAGTATCTGTGCGAGCAACGTCCAGACAGAAATCATAAATCTTCTAGACTTTGTTGCATATTTGGGAGCCATGCATATATCCTGCCATTGTTTCTTTGTGAATTTATTTTTTATTTTGCATTTGTTTATCGGGAAAGTCCAAATGGACACAGGTCCTTTCTCAGTGGGGCCCGGGAAGATTTAATTCTGAGAGACTATTGAGTCATGATTAACCATGTCAAAGGCCTTTGAAAGGTCTAAGAAAATAGCAGAGACATATTTACCGTTGTTTCTGTGGTTATTAACAGTCTAAGACACAAGGGCTGTAGTAGTGCTATGTGATGGTCTAAAACCATGTTGTGTATTTGTTAGTAGATTATGAGAGTTTATGAATGTCATGATTTCTGAATTTACACATCTTTCCAAGATTTTGGAAAGGGGAGAAAGTATAGCAATTGGTTGATAGCTGGTAAGATCTTTAGAGTTGCCTCCCTTGTGGAGTGTTGTATGCAATTTTCCAGAAGTGTGAGTGACTATGTTTTCTGATATGGAGCGATTAATGAGAATTGCTGCAGGATATGCAATTAAATTGGCAGCAATTTTTAAGAATTCAGCTGGTAGTCTATCAGCTGAAAACGATGTTGGTTTTAGTTTATTAAGCATCTTTTTAATAGTGGAGATGTGAACAGGTTGTAGTGAGAAACTCTGTTCAGTATTGTTTTTGGATGACTTGCTAGTAGTGGAAGGGTTTTGAGAGTTAGCTAGAGCTAAGATGGAATCTGTGAAGAATTTGTTGAATGAGTTGCAATGTTTGATTTGCCATCTGCTTGTGGGGGCAGGAGTGTCAGCTTTACCTGGTTGAAGTAATTTGTTTATGGTGGTCCAACATTTTTTAGGATTATTTTGATGCCTATTTTGAATGTTGTGGAAATAATTTGTTTTATCTCCTTTAATAATTTTCTTAGCCTTATTTCTAAGCTCAAGATATTTCTGTTTGTCAGTAGGCGTACCTGATTTCTTCCAATTTACTCAAGCTTTATCCCTGATATGAAGTAGATATCTAGTCTCTTTGGATAACCAGGGGGCATAGTTAGCTTTAATTATGATGGTTCTAGGGGGTGCATGGTGGTTTAGTATGTTGAGGAAGGTTGAATTAAAGTAGGATACAGCTTCATCAAGGTTAAGTATTTTCAAGGGATGCCAATTGCAATTTGCTCGACCAGCTATAAAGTTGTTGGGGGGAGAGGATATTTTACTATGAATTTGTTGATAAATTGTGGATTTAGGTAGATAGGATCGACTTCAGATTAAGTAAGTTGGTAGATGGTCACTCAGGATCTGGCCTGTTTGACAATATCCAATCCAGTATTGATTGCCTCTTTGTTGTTTTACCAGTTCTAGTTGGGTTAGTATAAGTTGCTCTTCCCAGTCATTTATGACCTCTTCTGATTGATTCCTACAGTTATTGTGCAATATTTTATATGCGCTACTAGTTATCCCCTTTTTAACAGCAAATGTGCATTCTGTCCTTGAGCAAGAGCTAGTTAGCTATCCATCTTACCACATAAGGATCAATGTTTAAGGCCATTAGCTTATTAACAATTCCTTCATATGGTATGATGTGAAAGGTATTGACCAGATAAATATAGACAGCACTAATAGCATACCCACTGTCTACCACTTTGAGTGATCTTGTCAAGGAACCTGAAAAGATTTAGCAGGCACAAACTACTTTTTATGAAGCCAAGTTTTTTATGGGTCGAGCCTAACAGGAGTTTTGATAACTTAATTTTTGAGGAATGAGATTATGTGCTCCATCACTTAAAAGGTCAGACTCAGAAGGCTTATAGGTCTGTAGTGTTAAGGTACAAAATAACATCATACAACACAGTTCAGCAGAGTAGAATAATCTCCTCCTTTATTGTAAAATAACGCATGTATATGGGAAACAAAGCATTGCACAAAGAAATTGCAGTCATTTTAATACTATAAAAGCTTACAAGCAAACATTTTTTATCTACTAGAATGTATCCATTGACCAATTGAAACTAATCACCTCTATGTTGTGCTTACTAAGAATCTACAAAACCTTATTTGTGCCTTTCCTTATTTGATACAAGTTCTGATCTTCCACATTGGCACTAGGAAATGCAAAAACAGTGGAAGAAACTCAAGACAGACCTAGGCTGTCAGGATCCATCTTAAAACAAGATGGATTCCACTTCTAAAGGAAAAAGTATTATACAAAACACTTGAACATTTCTCCCTTCTCACACTTCTCCTATCAAAGTAGTTTTCAGGGTCTGTGGTGGGTCCATTCATTTGGAAAGACATCACTACAGCAGTGCGGCAGGGACATAGTCTTTAGCCAGGCTTAAGTTAACAGTCTAAGAAGGGGTTCTGCAAGTGTTTAACACTGTTAGCTAGACAACCTGGTATATTATCAGGACCCATGGAAGAAGTGTTTTACATCTCTCAAAGTACCTTAAAATGTGTTACTTAGTAATGGTAAGAATTTGGAGGAACTTTGGGAGTGATTGGAGTTGGGATGGGAGTTTCAAGGGAGAAGGTGACTGCAAACCTGCTTGCCAGTATGTTTCTGTGGCATTTGGTTTTAAGTGGGAGGCTCCATTATGGGGAAGTAAAAACAATTTTGTGAATTATTTCTTACTTTTCTAACATAGCTGAAGAAGAGTTTGCAATTGTCCATTGTCTAAAACACGTCAATTCATGAGCTGCTTTGGTGGTCTTTTGAGTGACATAGTGATTAGCGACAAACCTTTTGGAGTTTGTTGTTAACTGATCATTTTCTTTTCATTAGAGTTGTCTGACTGTGTTTCATATGAGTTGAAACATAATACATCATTTAACAGTACTTCAGTAACTTCTTTTTAAGGAGAGAACCCCCGAGTAATGAACTGAATTCTACTTAAAGGAGTCTATTCCATAAACTCGTTAAGGGACATGCAGACACAAATACAACCTCTACATATATACACTACTTAATAAAACAGTAAATGTAACAGTTATTGCAGTAACTGCATTAAAAATAAAAATAATTAATTTTTTTTCAGGGTGCAGGGTGTCCTGTACCCCTTATACACACACACACACACACACACACACACACACACACACACACGAGCATTAATGATGTTGTTCTTCCTCTGACATGGCTATGAACTCAGAATAAGAGAAGATGAACCCATCGTGTGAAATCAAGAAGCAAAAAGACTTCCTTAGTTTGCTTCCAGTAAAAACTTCATTATATAACTACTATTTTGAAAATAAAGTGCACTTACTTCTGCAAATAAGCCAAAATGTACTGAATAAAGAAACCTTAACTCAAGTAATTAATCCGCCAAGGCACCCAATACGCAGGAAGCATATCTGTATCTGATCCTGTTAAGAGGAATGAAATGTTTCTTAAACATCTTTCAGAACACTTGCTCTCAGAGTTGAAAATCTGTTTTATTCCAGTTTCTCTTTTGTTGACCTAGCTATCTCCTAACAGCCATTTCACTGTGCTTGTCATATTATGCAATAATGGAGAGGTGAAAGGGGGATACAGATGTGTTGCCATCCTGATGATTGGGACACATCACTCCCTTTGTTGATCCTTTACTTCTAAGTGCACGATGTGTAGTGACATTGACTGCAGGTGTCTCTGTCTCCACTTGTACACTACTGATTTGTGAGTTATCTGCTGACAGCCCTTGTCACTTGTCTGCCTTGAATCCATGACCTCAGAGAGGCTACTATCCAAAGAGGAAGAAATCTGCACCGTTGTGGTGAGGTGGAAAGCTGTCGAGATTGTCATTTTTCATGCCACCAATCCCTCTTACAGAAAGCTTGCTCTGATTTTGAAATGTTTTGTAAAACATCCCTTATAAACTAAGCTGTCTGACTGCAACATTTTTTCCCATTCTACAGTATTTTTTGCTTACTTGAATAGGCAAAGGGGGAAAAAAAGTATTGCATATCTGAATCCCGAATTTGCATTTTTAATAAATATCTTTCTAAGTAGGTCAAAGTGATCTCGTGACTGTGTGCGGTTAGGATATAAATAAATGTAGGACGCTGGTAATGATCTAACCCTTTCCCTTTGTCAAGTATAAATGTAAGTTACATGGCTTTCTTTGTTAGTCGTACTTCAATATGTCCTGGCTCCAAGGTAGTAGAATGAAACGTAAGGATTTAAACCCTGTTTTACATAAGCTGCAGTATACTGGTCTGATACATTTTGTTGAGGGTAAAACTGTAGCCTTTTCAATCAAGATCACCCCAATGAAATTCATCTTACACAAGGTACAGCAAACCTCGAAGGTGATTTATATCACTAAGGGGCTGTGAGGTGTATAGCTGACAGCATGGACGGTTGTGTCCTAGAGAAGATATAATTCAAATTCCTCTCTTAACTGTTTTTTTTTCAATTGTATGTGTAATTTGAAATACTGTTAAACACTGTCTAAAGGCTTTCCCATAAAACACTAAACACTGATTTTCAAGACTGCTAAAACTTCAGTTTTGTGGTGGGACAAAAACCATTGCCAGGTAAGAGCCACGATCAAGCGAGCCAGCAACAGACAGATGTTCTAAGAACAACCAAGGAAATGTGCATTGCTAGGATAGTGGTGAGTATGGTAAGTGAGAAGGTGTAACTGCTTGGCTCGTAATGCTTATATATGTATTTGCAAATGCTGGAAATATTTGCCCATTTGTAATTACAAATGTTGGGGAATGTTTACTAAGTCTAAGTTTGCAGTATCTGATTATTCTCCATATTCCAAGATGCGGTGACCTTGTATATACGGTAAACAAGGGTGGACCTCTGCAGGAATAAGTCAGTCACATTATAGTAAGTTTCACAATGTGCTGCTTTTGGGGTACAAGTGTACTTTATTTTCATTGTACTGGCATTTTCAGTTGAGTAGGAGTTGGTTAAATGTCAGTATGTTCTGATGCTCTGAGAATTAAAAAGGGAAATACAGAAATTAATGGGATGGGACTGCACATATACTGATCCTCCCCTCTACCTGAATAAGTTAATCTTACATCAGCAAGTGTCGCAATGAATGGAATATCTGGTCTAACATGCCCTTGTATGCACTGCAAATTGAGATTTTAAGGGAGGTAAGGGAAATTGCAAACAAGTTATTTTCTTCTTGAGAAAGAAATGGGTCGTAAAGTGTGTATGTGTGTATATGCATGTGTATTTATGTATATATATATATGTGCATGTATGTGTGCGTGTATAGGTTTACTATTGTATGTTTGAAAGGGATCGGGTCGAACAGTTACAAAATCAGAAAATAAGGCTGACTTTGACAACAGCGGAAGACCGGAATGTCGAAAATGGGAAACACAAAAATGTATATATGACATTTTTGACATTCCTGTCTTCCACCAGTCTTACTCGGCTTACCTCAAGTATTTAGCCGGGGGGGGGGTATGCCCCCTGCCCCCCCACACACATCAAATATACCAACTCTAAGATCGTACTACAGTGAGGAAATGGGCTACTTCCCTGTTCCTCACTGAAGCATGACCTCCCTCCACAGTCTTGGCTCCTCGCTTGCCGAAAGGTCGAGTGCACTATGCAACTCAAGTAAATGTGATCAGCCACTTTTGGTTCAGTTTCCTGTCCCTTGGAAAAAGTGATTTCGGACATCAAACGTTCGACTTACTGCCGTTTGCGCAAGTCATAGTAAACTATATATATATATATATATATATATATATATGTACACACACACACACACACACACACACACACACACACACACACACACCCCAGAACTGGTATATATAATTTGGGTCTGTGGATGGCTTCCGTTCAACATCAGGGGTTCAATGGGCCTTGCACCCTTACAAAAAACAACTAAAATTTTTTGCCTGCCTTCTGTGTTTTGGGTATTTTTTTGTCCTTTCAGCTCATATGCATCTCTGCTGCAATCTGCTGGTGAAATTTTTTTTTAAGGTAACAAGCTACATGCTGGAGTGGAGTATAGTATATAGTGCAGTCTGCTGGTGACACTTGTTTATTAAAGGTAACAATGCTACTGTTTGCATTTGATATAAGCCCGTTTGTATTACAGTATTTATTTCTGTGGTTTAATGGTTGCTGTAGTTACATGTTGTCATATGCTAAACAAGTCTTTACATCCAGCTAGCAGTCACTGGTAACTTTAGATGGCCATAGTTTGTGGCCTGGACATCTAAGAATTGCACTCCATTTGAAGGTGTACCAGCATTGATCCATGAGGGATGCCTCATTTGCATTCTGAGTTTACTATTCATCTTATGATTTAAGGATTTAGATTTCCGCCATTAATCTTGTACAGTTCCAGTATGGAAAATGGTGTCTGAGGCCTTGTCTGGCTTCCACGTATGTTGTGTGAGCTTTGTCCAGTGCTATAGCTTCAGTGATCTTCTTGAACAAGTTTCCTAAATTAAGGATCCTTTGACAAAACCTCAGTAATGTGGGTCAACCGCAATAAGATATATATGTGTGTGTGTGTGTGTGTTTGTATATGTGTGTGTGTGTGTGTATGTATATATGTATGTATATATATATATATATATATATATATATATATGTATGTATATATATATATATATATATATATATATATATATATATATACATGTGTATATATATATATATATATATATATATATATATATATGTATACATGTGTATATATATATATATATATATATATATATATATATATATATATATGTATATATATATATATATATATATATATATATATATATATATATATACACACACACACACACACACACACACACACACACACACACACACACATATATATATATATATATATATATATATATATATATGTGTGTGTGTGTATAGCTTATGAAATCATGCATTTTACATTCCACAGTTTTGCATATTAGGCTCGCCAGGCTTATAGGTTTATAATTCTCCTGATCTGGGGCCTCCTTATTGCAGGGTATTATGATAGGCATTTTCCGAAGAGCATATACTTTGGCTATGATTATGATGAACTTTTTTTAGGAGAGGTTCAGAGTGAGTTTGTTTAGTGTTGCTGTTTAAGTGACTAGGTATATTGTTGAGGTGATATTTTTTACTTTAGAGTGCAATTAGGACATGTCCCATAATAATCTGGTTGTGGAGTGCCTGGGAAACTGTGGAACTTCAGTGACCGTTTCTGGTATAATGACACTAAATGCATCTACATTTATCTTAGCAATATCATTGGGGTCAAAGCGGGGTAACACTAGTACAGATTAATTCAGAACATTGTTGAATATTAACCATTTAGATTAATACTCAACAGCGATCATTTGATGTAGCTAAAGAATGATTTATTCTAGCATTTTGGATGCTAATATGATTTTTTCTTTGGTCTGGTCTTCCTTATGGTAATTAGAGATTTATAGAGTTTACAGTAGTGATGTGGCTGTAAACACAAATTGTGTGAGAGGGACAGTTTTCTCTAGAGCTATAATAGCTTTGTGTGAAAAATCCTTTCTCACCGGACAAAACAAGTAAGATTAAAAGAGAAAAACTCACTTTGAGGTTTACAAATACAGGGCTTGTTGGTTGTCGGACAGTTTTGCTGGTGTACAGAAGTTGGCTTGTGAAGTAACAGGAGTTTCACATCCCAAACTAAGTTTTCAGTTTCTGCAACTTTTCTGTGATTGTTTGATAGTCTGTAATAATGCCTGCTTTATTACGCTGCTTGGCATTCAGCCTAGATGATGGAGCATCACTTGTAGGATTTTAGACTTTTAGCTACTTTCATACAGTGCCGAGGAAGTTTGAATCGAGATTGACTTGGTTGCCTAAGGGGGTTGACCAGTGGAATCGGATGATTTGCATACTCTTCACTTTGCTGCACTCTTGATTTATAAGAGGCATAATAGATGGTGCAAATCGTATTGGCATCACTGATGTACTGTATAGTGCAGGACATTGGTGTGTTTCAGTCTGGATAAGGACTATTCAGACCTGATTATGTATGTTAGTGCTAAGTATTAACCGGACTTAATTACACAGTTAATTGGCTTATGAAACGTCTTCGTCTGAGGTCAGCCAATAACAGCTGAAGTGATTTATATAATAATCTACACTTTAGTTTTTAGCCTAGAATGCTTTGCAGACTATAAAGCTTTTTATTAATTAATTTTCATTGTGTAGTTATAGCATTATTTTCTGACTAATGTCATAACAAATGTTTTATTCCAATTTATGGCACAGAGGGAATGCAGTAGTTTGCCTAGACAAAGATGAAGCAGAAGGCAAAGAAAAACATCACTCATCAGTATGTGCATGATTCCTTACTGGAAATCTGCTGATTACTAACTGCCCATATCATCCATCTCATCCATATGCAGATGGTGCATTTCTGGGAGATTTTGATATTAGGAATTGCCAGGATTCAGACTAACCACATCCAACTGTTGCAAGTGCAGAACTGAGGAACACCAGAATCAAAGAAATTCAGTCATGGCTCTCAACTTTTCTCACAAATCAGGTAGAAAGCCAAAAGTAATATGGGGGTCAAACTCCTGAAATCAGTAACACTCATTAAATATTACTCCATTTCACTTAAAAAGTTAATATATTAGCACATTTTGCATCACCATATTTTTTTGAGCAGTAACAGTTATGAAACCCTTAATGTCTGGCATTATTGGCCTGACAGTAATCCTTCATTTGAATGGGAAAAAGCATGCAGCAAACTCGGGGACATTTCTGTATTGAAGTCATATTTTTCATCTGCAATAGCTTGTGTGTACGTGTATGTATGCATATATATATATATATATATATATATATATATATAAAATGCACAGATGTGCATTTATGTGCATACACATGTATATGTATGTGCTGTACAGGTGACTGTGTGAAAATATACAAATACACACATTTTCAAGGTAGTCTTTATCATAAATGTGATTTTACACTGGATAACACTCTTAAAAATCAAATGTCCTTCCTTATTACTGTTGCTTCACTCCACTGAAGGGATCTCCTGCCAAGGATAGCTCAGCATCTGGCCAGTATACCAAACTATTTGGATTTTGTAGGCATCATACATCACATGTATGCTCCCCGTGTAGGGCATAAAGATGGCACACAAACACAAATATTCTGAACTTCTTTGCTGGCTGTATGGACACCATTATCTAACTAACTTTGGTCTGAACACCTGTCTGCTGTGGTTGCTACTAAGCCATTTTTAGATAAGTGCCCCATGTTGTTGTTTGTGTTCATGTCATCCAGGAAGTGGAAATGTCAGATTGGGAGGTAGATTTTCCAAAACCACATCATGACCAGTGTCTTTTTTGCCTAGGTGCTTCCCACAGCTATACACAATGTCTTATCTGTGCCCTCCATAACCATTTGTCTTTCCTGTCCTTATACCTGGAGAACCAGTGTCATAAGTTGTTAACTCAGGATTCTATGGTGGAATCCTCCTGTCCTGTGGGACAGCCATCTTCCAAGAAGGCCAAAAAGTCTATGGCAGATCCAGTTGCTGTCCAACCTCCACCAAGCATCTCTGTAGAAGCTAGTGAAAGCCCTGAAGAACATCTGGTACTTGCATAAGCTTCCTCTGCCACAACCACATCTGAGGCCAGCATGGATCAGAGTTCTTACATGTCCTCTGAGACTAATCGAATGACTGTTCTGGACACTGAAGAGGAGCCATGGTTGATTCCAAGGGGCTGAAGAGGATTCTTCAAATCTTAGTCTGGGAAGAAATTCCTACTATGATAGTTGAATCCTGCCAAGGGACTGAGCAGGTGAGTGTTGTAAGGGTGGATGTCCCACGTAAGGAAAAGCAAAAGACCAAGCACATTGCTCTTATTGCTAATGATCCCCTACTTAAATGGCAGGGTTTTACTCTGGGCTTATTTGATGTCTTGAAGCCTCCTCATGGGGTCTCATTCCCTGATCCTCCCTGGTCTCCCATACCTGTTAAGAGCACAAGAAAACCAGATTCCTCAGATGAGGACCTAGATTCTGGAGAGGCATCCTTTGCATACTCCTTTCAATTTTTTTCTTTTCTGGACTGTGGGTCAGAGGAAAAGCATTTCTTTTAGCCTGGATTTTCCCTTGGAAGAATTATCATTTAGGGATACTATTACTCATATAATGGAGTACTTTAAGTGGGATTACTTCCAGGTTTTTGAGCGTCTACAAATGGAGTCTTGTTCTGCAGTTCTTTGTGTTAGCAGCACCTTTTGACACCTTCTCTGCTACCTCTTAGCTCCTAACTCTCAGCTCCTCAGCCCTTAAGAAACCTGACCGGTCCTACAAGGTGTCTGAAGACTGCAAGTTCTTGTTTAAATGTCCCTCTGCTGACCATTCTGTGGTTTCAGTCTCCACTGATAGCAGAATGCAAAAGTTTAGAAGGCCCAAGTTCCTTCCTTCTGATAAGGATAGTAGAGCTATGGAAAGTACTGCTACCACCTTGACTTTTATGGAATCTCCTTTCTTTGGTAGCTAAGGTTGTGTCTGATCTTTTTGATTCAGTAGGAAAGGTTTCCACTCTTTCCCTGCTTTGATCCATTTCCCAGGTCACTTGTCACTCCATAAAATGCAGTTATGATGCAGTTACTACTGCACCCCCTTCCAGGACTGCTGCTTCTGGTTCTGTCATGAGGCGTTATCCTTAATTTTGTCTTCAGGGCTTGTCTGGTGATATTAAAGCCAAACTTTTTGATACTGCTCTGGATAAGAAGTCTTTTTGGGACACCTACTGCTGATCTTTTTAAGTCCCTCCTGGATAAAGGATTAGGCCATGCAGAAACATGAGCATATTTTTGTCTCCTCTATACCCAAATTTCAGAGGAATTACCCTTCTGCCTTTGTTCGTAGGAAAATGTATCAACTTTCCAAAGGTAAGAAAGGGTACAGGTGTATTCCTCCATGTAAGTCCTCACAGACTCCTACTTCTTGGAAGTCTTCCTTTCAGAGCAAGCCTGTTTCTATATGACATTTTGCATCCTCTTCCCATGTGCCAGGTCCACGTTTCTCCCCACCTTTCTCTGTCCTAATGAATTGGCAACAGATCACCTCAGACTCTTGGGTACAGTCTATTATTCATCAGGGATATTGCATGATGCTTTTCTTCCCAGGCCTCCGCTGAAAAAGGACATGTGTCTAGTTGGACTTTCCTGGTGAACAAATGTAAAATATATAAAATAAATGATCCTCAGAAGGAGGGAGCTTGGAAGCTAGTTCTGGACCTCTCTCTCTTCAATACTTTTCTCAAGGTCCCTTTTTCAGGATGTTGTCTCTTCAGACATACTTTCCTCTTTTTTATCCCCAAGTTTTCTTGGTTTCTCTAGACCTCAAGGATACCTTTCTTCACATCCCTATTCATCTCTCTTCAGGAAATGGTTTCATTTCTCTGTTTCTTCTTCTCATTGTCATTTCTCTGCTTTGTTCTTTGGCCTTTCTAGTGCCCCAAGGATATTCAGCAGATGCTTCACTTCTGTCATTGCCTTTTGCAGGCTTTGACAGATACAGATATTCTCTTATCTAGGCAACATGCTTATTCAGGCTCCTTCTACAAGGTCTTTATTTTACCTCTTGTCTTTTACAAAGTCTGGGGTTCACCATCAATCTCAAGTAGTCTGTGCTTATTCTGTTCCAGGATCATGTTTTTTTTTCTGTTCCAGGATTCAGACCATTCCCATATTGGCAGCTCTTCATGCTCTCAAGATTTTATCTTTGACAATCTTCTCCCAGTTTTTTTCTTACTCTGTCCCGTCTTGAAACCAAGGCTCCATATGAAGAAGCTTCAGTGGTACCTCAGATCGTTGTGGCTTCAAAATCGCCACCCCCTGCAATTCTCTTCCTTTGCTTCCTTGTCTCAAACTCAAGCTCCAGTGGCGGATTCAGCAAATTCCGGTCAGTCTGGGACTGCCCCATCATGCTGTAGTTTTTTTCTCAAGAACTGTTCATGGATGACTCTGAGCTGAGGTGGGGTGCTTCTTGTGGCCTTCTGAAAGTTCACGGTCTCAATCATATCAATGTAAAAGAGATGTGGGCTCTGCTTCTGGCTCTACAGGCCTTTCATTCCCTTTTACCCTGGCCCCCTGCAAATCTTCATGGACAATACCATAGTGATGTGGTATACCAGCAGGCAGGGGTATACGAGGTCTTGTCTCTTTTGCAGGCTAGCTCTTCAGACCAGGGATCTGGTTATTATGTGGCTCTTTGGGCAGGTAAATTCCTTAAGAGCACAATCTAGTGGCAGACTCTCTTAGCAGGTCCGGAGCACAGGCTCACCAATGGATGCTTCACAGAGATGTGTTTCTGGACATAATCCATCGGTGGAGTATTCTTCAGGTAAGGTCTTTTTGCCTCCCCTCTGAACAGACAACTTTTTCTGTTCTGTTTTAAGAGTACCAAGTCCTCTAGCTTGGAAAGCAGATGCCCTGTCTTTTTTTCATTGGAAGGGAATGTTTCTGTATGCCTTTCCTGTCTTCTATCTGCTGGCAAGAGATTGCACAAGATCAAGTAGGACTATCCCAAAATCTTGCTGGTTACTTTCTTTTGGCCCAGACAGTACTAGTTCCCTTTTCTTTTCCATATGGCCAGGGACAGTCACCACAAATTCCCTCACTTGCTGGATTTTGTCCCACACAAGACAAGAGACCTCTTATCCATCCCCACCTGTCCACTCTTCAAGTGACACTGTGGGGTGATAGGGTTTTGATCCATTTTAGGCACCTCTTTTCTGAGGATGTGCTTTGGTTTCTGCATGAGGCCAGGAAACCCACTACCAGAAAATCATATATGTCTTGATGGAAAAGATTTTCTGTTTACTACCTCTCATTATCAGGATCCCTTCTCATTAGGTGTTCCACTGTTTCTCCCTTATTTGTGTGATCTCCTCCACGCTGGCTTGGCATATGCTTCAGTTAAAGTTTACTTCTCAGCTATCTCACCTTGTCTGCCCTTGAACACTCCTTGGTTTGAGGTGAAGAAGCAATTTCTGAAAGGCATCCTTCATGTCCCTGAGAAAGCCTATTCCTCTTTCATCGGACCTCCATTTTGTGCTTTAAAATTTGACTCGGGCTCCTTTTGAACATGTTAGTTAGTCTTCCTTGCAAGTTTGTACTTGGAAGACTGTCCAAAGTAAAAAGTCAACAGCAGGACAAGAAAGTATCTGAGCTTCAGGCTGTTATGGCCATTCCTCCTTTTTAAGTTTTTCATAGAGGCGGTGTGTGTCTTCATACTAATCCCTCTTTTTTATGCCGAAGGTGGTTAATGAGTTGTCCCCTTAATCAATCTGTTCAACGTCCTTTTATTTTTCCCTTCTCCACAGTCTGCCAATGAGAAATGTTATGTTTCTTTTCATCCCAGGACTTTGAGTTTAGCTTTTTCCAAACAAACCATCTGCTGGATCTCCAAGGCCATTTCCTTTTGTTATTCCTTTCATGGAGAATGTCTTCCTTCATCTGTAAATATGCATTCTACTAGGTCAGTTACCTCCTCTGGTGCCTATTTCAGGGATTTGGACACTATTCCATCTTTGTAGCTGCTACTTGGTTCTCTGTTTATATGTTTACAAAGCATTACAAATTTGATATAATTTCCAGGACCAGGGTAGGTTTTGCCAGAACAATTATGCAATTCCTACTTCATCTTCTTAGCTCTTGTACTCTTCCTTGGGTAAAGAATACTGCAACAGTGATATGGAAGGACATGGTACAGTTGCATGTAAAATCTTACCATAATGGCAGCTATCAGTCTCTTCACTGTTGCAGTATTTGGTTCCTTTCTGACCCCCCCCACCCCCCCCCCATCTTTTACTCTCCCAGCCGAGTGTGGTTCTTTCTTCTTTTCCCTTCTGAATTTTATTTTCTGGATGTACATGTTCTACTTGGTCCTTGGGGGGTATTTTATTCCTCCTGGGGCAATTCATTTGAGTATTTGCATCCGTGTATCACCTTTATGCCCTATGCAAAGAGCATATATGTGATATATGGCATCTATAAAATCCAAAGGCTTTGGTATACTGAACAGGCATACTGGACGGACATTGGGTTATCCCTGGCAGAGGATCTCTTCAGTGACTAATACTGCAACAGTGAAGAGAAGGACGTCTACCATTATGGTAAGGTTTACACAACAGTACTTTTTGGGAACATGGGAAATCCTGAACATGCCAAATGTCAATAAACCACACCATCTCTGACAGCAAATAATTTTATACATGCAGCAAAAACATCTTATGAGTGTTGAGTAAGGGATCTAAAGGGATGTGTAAAGATAAAGAATGCTGCTTTTAAACAGTTCTTAGTAAATTTTAGACAGTGCTACTCAATTAGCAATGTTACAACCAGAGATGGAAAAGGAATTTAGATAATCCCTGCTCTGTAAAATGTTGTGCAGCTGTGAAATGAGTCAGTCAGCTGAACAATTTTTTTATATACTGATGTGCACAGCTATGCTGTGGGGGATCCTTGTGCTCCTTTTCTAATTAAGTGCCAAATGACATTATTGATGTATTTTGTTTCTTGAGCATGATAGTTTGGTTGGGTAGGATCCTTTTTCAGCAAAAACACATGGAGAGGAGCAACAGTATTTGAATGTTAGTCAAATTCATCACATCATGTACAATATTAACTACACAGAGGATCATAGGAGATTACTAGGCTATCAACCAGGAGTTCAACCCAATGTAATACCATAAAAGACCAAGTCAGTACCCAAGTGCGCATTTGGTGATGACTGCCCATGTCCACGAGGGTTGTGGGCACTATCCCTGGTAAGAATTTACTGTACCCCATCCACTCATCTAGGTTACTCTTGAGTAGTGTCATAGAGGTGCTCTGTTTCACATGAATTGGTAGCCTGTTCCAAAGACATGGCAGTTGCTGGGAGATAAATCTGTCCCTTCAGCAAGTCCTGTTTGTCGCAGGCCATATTTAAGTCCTTGGAATGGGTAGCCTAGACATATTTTATTTACAGATATGCAGTAAGTTCATTAGGTTTGGGTTTTAGGTTGCTCTGTAGGCCAGGCATAAGTATACCCTAAGAAGTCTATACAGTACAGAGTATAGTGATAGGGACTTTAGTCAGTCCATGTAAGGCATATGCTGGACGCCCTTGATCTTTTTTGTTGGAAACCTCTGAGGTGTCTCCAATTGCTGCAGGTGTTTAGTATTGTACATACCAAATGGAGCCTTGTACTCAATTATGTGCAGGATAAGTTCGAAGTTTGTGGGGGGGGGGGGTTATAACTCTCCTGCTCTCGAGGTGATGCCTTTACTAATCAAGTAAGCTGTGTGGAAAGCTTTCCTTGAAACAGTAGACAAGTTGGGGTCGAAGTTAAGGTCACGGTCAACCTGTAATCCCAGGTCCCTTACCACTTCATGGGTACTTAAAGTATTGTTGTTGATTTTAATAGTGTGAAGGGACATTGTTTATGCTGAAGGGAATGATGATTCTTTTCTTTGTATTCCGTTTCAGACTGTGACTAATACATCAGTCGTTGGTCTGTGCGAGACCCTCCTGGAGTATACTGACATAATTTGAGGATTCAATGATTGCACCTAGTTTGCAGACATCTGCAAACCTGGTCAGCCACAACCCCTTAGTTTTGACCTGAACTTTTGAGAAGTATATACCAAAGAGTAGGGGGGCCCAGCACTGATCCTTGTGGCACCCTGCAGCTACAGGTCTGCTGGTTGATGCGGAGTCACCCATTTTGATAGCGTGTCCAGTTTGTGAGCCATTTGGCAACCCGTCTTACAAAGAAGGGGGGTTACATTCAGTTTGCTAAGTTTATTGGTAATGCCTGAATGTGGGATTGTGTCAAAGATCAAAAGCCTTTGCCAAGTCGAGGTATGCTGTGCGCAGAGATTTGTCCTAATTAGTGGCCCTGGTCATGCTTTCAAAGAAATCCACCAGATTTAGCAGGCAGGATCTGTCATTCACAAGGCTGAATTGGGTAGGATCCAGGGTTTGGTGGTCACCTATGTCTTTATTTATGAGGTCCATAGTAATACATTCCATGGCCTTAGGCCTATGGGTCTGTAATTCATCAGGTCTGTTGCTAGGCCACCTTTGTGGAGGCAAGTAACTGTAGCTGTTTTCTGTTCCACAAGAACAAACCCTGTGGTTAGGCTGTGATTGAAAAGGTACTTAGTGGTGATGCTAGTTCATGTTTTAGCCTGTTTAGAAGACAGCCTGGGATGTCACCTGGTCCCATCGAGGCTGTGTTCTTTGCCTTGTACAGGGATTTGAGAATCTGTTCAGATGTGTAACGTTGGGGGGGGGTGGACGAGCATTTGTTGTAAGTTATGAGTGGAGAAGGGAGTGAAATTTTCATCAAACCTATCCGCTAGCAGGTTCACATCTCTCTGGGGTCAGTGTGTAAGATATCATTGACCACCAGTTCTGCACATGCTTGGGTCCTACCCTTTAGGTTACATATGTAGCTGTAAAAGGCCTTATGGTTATCCTTGGCAGTACTTGCTAGGTTTCTCTCAAATGACCTCTTGGAGGATTTGACAAGTTGTCTTATTTGCCTGTTACGTTATTTACAATATGTACTGTATAAAATGTATGGTATTGAGAATACATATTGGCACAGAGAAATAAAAGAGTATACACTGTAAAATCCGTGTGCATATTTGGTGATCATTTATGTTGTAGACATGCCACTGCCTTAACCTAATTCACAGAAAAGTGTCAATCAATAAAAATAGCAACTGTAAACTGCAAGCCGTCTTCTGTAAGCATAAATTTTGATTTGTGATGCACCGAATCAATGTAAGCAGCTCTTTCATGCATTCATTTAATGGTTTGTGGATTACCACCATTATTCTAGAGAACCAAAGGATCTTTAATCATTTCTATGTAGATCTATTATTTCTGTGAAGGACAAGCTGAAAAGGCACTGCTCTACATTAATGCAAGTGAATATCACAAAACTAATTTGATATTTTTGTTAGTATTTATTATACAGTGCAAGTCAGAAGTACAGTACCATGGTGCTGAAATTTACTTTTTATGATGGAAAGCTTGCCCAGGCAGGTTTTGACATATCTGCAAATATTGTACTACACAAACAAATTCATGACAGATAAAAATAATTCACACTGTACAGGGCATCTTCATATGATCCCACTCTCAAGAATCCTGTGGGCAACCACTTCCTAGACAGTATCACACAACACTGCTGGAGAGTTCTCTCTCTCTCTCTCATTCATTCTCCCTTCCCCCACCCCTGTCTCTTCTGTCATTCTTGTTTTTCTATTACTGTTGTGGTAATCTTGTGTGAAGGTTTAGTTTGCAGACTGTAATGGAAATTGCACATACACCTGCAAAACTATATAACATGACCTAAGAAGGGTGAAAAGTGAAAATAATTTACATTTCTGCAGTTGCTGTTCGAAGCCAATCATTATGCTGTGTGATGACATAATTTTTCCTTTTGAAGCTCCTCTGGTTCACATCCCAAAATAACAGCTAGCACCCATTTGGTCATCATGTTGAAGAGATTTCTTTTAGATTAAAAATATGTTTATCATGTTTTGATAATTGTCAGATTATTTGGTGTAAGAAGTTCATTGCTTACTGTGATGTTTCAATTTGAGGTCATACTTATGTTGATAAATACCATCCTTTGCAATTTGTTCTAAGAGTCCGTGAATATGTTTTGAGGTCCGTTTCCTTCTGTACTTAGGAAATGACTTAATTCCGGGTATTTACAATATTCATACACAGCTACAAAAAATCCTTTTCTGTCCTAATGCATCTCTTTTGTGCAGTTGTAGATGTACACTTACAGCCTATAGGAAGATGGGCTATTGTCTTGTATAGTTGTAGCTTCTATACCATTATGACATGCATGCACTTGTTACAGCCTTATTTGCATCATAGTATTTTAATGTTCGTGCTTCTGTATCTAGTTTCATGTGAATTACAAAACTCTTCCTATTTGAGTCTCTCTTTGCAAACAACTTTAATTTCAAGACTTTCTTTTTGTAACTCCATTTACAAGGTATGTCTTGATTTAATAGCTTTCTTAATGGCATATTTATGTCAGGCATATTAGATAAAAACCGCATAGAATGCTGCATTGTTCCCAAAAGCCCTGTTAATGCCCGTTTTATATTTTGTATTTGGAATGCACACATTGCCAAGTTTTTCTGTATCTTTAATTCTGTGATAGTAAAACATGTATACTTGAGTTTTTTTAACATAGAACTCATATTGTGTCATTCTTTTAGCAGACTTGTTATTCTGATTTCAGTGTTGTATTGAATAAAGTTATTTTGCGTCACTAACGCTTTTGGGTTGTTAGTATTCCAGTTTAATACTCTCGTATCTAAAAGCACACTAATAAGTCATCAGTGGTGTTTGCAAAACCTTCCAATTCTTTACAACAGCTCTTTGGAGCACATCTGATCCTGATGAAATGTTAAATGGATGTCTTTGGAACTTGTACCTACCTAATGGGAAATGCAATGTACAGAAACAGAATTCTGATTTTTCTTTTTACTATATCTTTCCAGAATCCCTGGTTTACATATTTTAAACAAAAGACCTTAGGAATTTTACAGTTTTGTGCCATTATCATTGACTCCAAATAGTAGTTGTAGTTATTTGCTTTAGTCAGATCAAATGCAGTTTCTTTTACATCACAGTATTAACCAGTGCTATTCTCTTACCCTCTTGGCTGTGTTTTGTTTTTAAACAGCAGCATTTAGTGACCAGAATCAAGCAGCAATCAAAGTTAGGAATGTATTTACATGTACTTATTTTAATATTACTGCATGCATTCTGTATTCCAGTAATCATTCTTAAGTGAGATTTCCATGGCACAGTACTATGATGTCCCCTGTTATCACACTTAATAAACAGTAGCACAGTGAAAGAAGAACTTATCTTGACAGTTATTAATCCTTTTTAGTTTAATCAATTTCACTACTTGATCTAATGATGTTAAAGTGGTGCATTTACACACTACTATTTCACACCTACCCTTACCATACACTGAACTAGCTTGGTCTTCAAATGCATTTATTTATTTATTTATTTATTGACATTTGATTACCAAGAAAGTCGGACTGTGTAGAATCCCATTTTCATCAACATCCATATACCACAAACAGTTTTGCCTCAAACTTCACTGGCATCTCACTCTTATTATTTATGTTTTGAACTAAAAAAAATTCCATCTACTTGAGTAATATCGCAAAAAACTCCATCTACTTGAGTAATATCGCATTCAACAATATTATTTGTCCTATAAATGACCCACTGTTTTGCATATGTTGAACACTGGTAACTGAAAAACACAAGCGTACAATTCTAGACCACTAAACTTCTACACTGTTTCCTCACCCTTAAAATGGTGCTTTACCAGTCATTCCATTTAGGCTACTATTAAAAAATAGAACATTTAAAAAGAGGTAGTAAAATAGTGGGGAAAAGAACTCCCAATCTAGCAGAAATCTCAAACAATCCAGTAGACTTGCAGTTCCTCGATGGCAACTTAAAGGTACAAATGAAAAAAAAGTCCCACTTATGTCCTCCTTTTTCCCCATCCCAGCCCTTGCATGATTGTAAACCATTTCTCCAAGTATTCCAGCCATTTTTCCCTTACAGGATTCAAGACTGTATCATACGGTTTAAATCCCTGAAGGCAGTAAATCCATTTATTGTGTCACCTCATTGTGAGCTGGCACTTTTTTCTTAAATCTTTTCATTCTAAACTGGTCATAAGAGACAGGCCAGTAGTTAGTAATTAAGTTTTGCACTAACAGACATTAGTGGTCTACAACTGCTAACAAGCTTGCTGCACCAACCAATAAACAGTTCTGCTTTTACTGCTGTCCCCATAACTGATGAAGCCTATGAATTTATCAGGCTGTTAACTAGCAGGCCCTTACTCTGCAATTATAATCCTTCCTGACCTCACTGGGTGTACATTTATGGTCTTGCATGCATATCTCTCCCTGTATTCCATAATCTACTCAAGTTTTGTCTTGTATATTTTTCACTTGTATATTTATCAAGCAAAGTTTAAAATAATTCTTCTAATAATTCCATCAAAAAAGATTCAGTTTGCCATTCATTGCACTTAAGTCCCCATCTCAAAAAAACTGCTTTCAGTGCACACCCCATTTGTTAGCTATGTATGGATCCCTATCAGCTATCAGTTGATCAGGTTTCCAGAAACTCGAAATTCATATGGTCAAAACCATGTGAGTTTTTGAAAGCCTGAAGCTTTTGAATAGAGATCTCTGTACAGTGTGGGTTTGGATATTTACCCCTTTCTTCAATGTAGTGTGATCTCTACATTGGTATATATAATTTGCAGGGGATATGGTAAAAAAAATAAAATTTTGTGTATTTTTTTTTTTTTTTTTTTGATCGAGTTTTCAAAATTAAAATCATACGTCTGACATAGACCCATATATTACACTGTTACTGTTAAACACTGTATATACTTAACATGACAAATTGCAGCCAGTCTTGAAAAATTTGTGACCTAAAATCTGCAGCAATTCAACACCATTTTTCATTTGCCTCATATGTAGCATAGAAGCTCCTAATTCTAGTAACTGTACTTCAACAGAACTGTAGCCAGTGGTAGCTAGGTCATCTGGCACATGAGGCAGTTCCTCAAAGTTGAGGAGCAAGAACAAAAAAGGTATTCCCAGAGTTGTGGACAAAAAGACCCTCATCTGCCTTATGCAACAAGAAACTTACCAAATGTTACTACCAGACACTGAGTGAGTCAGCCAAAACAGGGAATACAGTATCTGCATTAATTTCTAACGCCCTGATAAAGTACTGCACTCACACATCTTTGGAACCTGCTGGTCTTGCAGCCCCATCAACTTGTGTCTGGGACAGCTGCCACATTTACCCCATCCTCATTACAGCTCTATACACAAGTCTAGCATTTTAAAACACTTGCTATGTAAAAACAGTTTTTTACACACGCAGTGTATTGCAATGATTCAGCAACTCTGTAAAATAGTCTTTAGAATATATTATAATAATGTACGGAATGGTACAAACTGATTACCCTCCAAAATAAGCAGTAAGATGAGCTGGTTTCAGAGCTGTTAGGCTCTAGTTTTATGCTGAATCACAAGCAGAAGCCACCAGAGAACAGTATCTGAAACATCTAAGCTTTCAAAGCTGTAATACACTTCATGCTGCCGTTAAAATGTATGGCAAAAAAAAATAGTATGAAAGTGAAGTTTTTAACAGCTTTTAAACCTATTGGTTTATCAAAAATGCGGTTAGCTTATGTCAGTCTGGCAGTGCTAAGTGCTTATAGCTTTTAGTGCTCTAAAACATTTTGTGCTGTTATACTTTTGTCGTATCTGTAACAGTTAGTAAATTTGTGACCTACAAAGAGTTGTGATCTGGTTTGCCTTATCGTACCCATTTAATGTATTTTTGAAATGGGGGATGATATTTCCCTCTGGAGCTTCACTGTTAAGGTGAGTTTCTTGATGTTCATTTCCCAGTTAAGAATTCATTTATGGTTAGAGATTTGGCCATAATCTTTTATCAACCACACTGAATTTGAAACACTATATAAAATCTTTACAGTCTTTAGCAAATTAGAAAATTCCTCCATTAAAAGTTTAATTGTAGTGTTATACCAGTTCAGTAAGACCTAGAACATAAGCTGACTAATGATATACTGTTAACCTGAGAGTACCTGCAGTTCAGGGCCATAGTGGAATAGACAGACAGTAATGATGCAATAAACACTTCATAGTAGTATCTTTATCCATCCTTGATCATCAGCCCCATTTCATCAACTCTTTCATCATTGTTGGTATTATTGATTATTATTGATGATGCAGAATTTAAATAATGGTTACATATTTTGAAACTTTCAGCATTCATATTTGGTTTTAACAAACCCTTTGTATATGACTCGAGCGTTACATACTAGACCTTACAAATGTAATTGTTCATGTGTTAAATATACCTGCAAAACTGTCAGCAATTGAACTTAAATTACTGATCGATATATTTACTATAGACAATGAGCAATACATTTGAATAGTATTAATTCAAGGCTGAACATGAATATATTCTTGCAAAACCTTTTATTATGTGTATCAGTCTAAATGAAAGTTTTAAGCAGCATTAAGTCAAGGTAATGACAAATGAATGGTCTTAATATAAAAGACAAGATCTTCATTAATGTTTTACCTGTAAACGCCAGCAGTGCACAAAGTGTTTTAATCACTGTTTAGGAAATGTCTTCCTCATGCAAGTGTAAATGTAACATTCAACATAGTTTGAACTTGCTATCAAGTTGGCTACCAAGGGGATGATTTGAAAAAATATAGGAAAAAAGGAAACACCTTTTAAAATCTAGGCCCTGAATTGCAGAGGCCTGAAATGTGGAAATAAATGGCCAAAAATCCAAACTTACATGTACAAAGAGTTCCTTTTCTCAGAATATTCCATTTTTTCCAAAGTATGGTTATTTCGGAGTTGCTATAGTTCAGCTCATAGCTTGTTGGGAGTCTAGCCCCCCCCCCCCCCCCCAGTAGGGTATGCTGAATGCTTTCCCTCTGCAAAAACATTTAAAGGATGTTCAATCATGGGAAGTTACTAGGCTGTTGGTCCTCAGGCCCTTACAAGCTTAGCCAAGAATTTAGTCCATGTTCCAAAAAGTCAGCACCCTATGCCACTGTCCAGCAGGAACACAGGTGGGAATCCCAGGGGGTGTATTTTCTGTTCCCCATCCAGTTATCCAGGTTGTGCTTAAAAAGGGTTATTGACGTACTCTGGTGTGGAGAGGGAGTCTGTTCCACAAAAGGGGGAGTCTCTGGGGAAACAAATCTCTCACCAACAAGTCCTACTGATGTCACATACTAGGTTTTGGTTATGCATGTGGGTTACTTGAGTGGAGCTTGACTTGCAGATATGCAGCAGTCCCATCAAGGCAGGGTCTGAGATTGCTTTGTATGCCAGACAGAGGTCAACTCTGAGGAGTATGCATTAGATTGAGTAGAGGGACAGGGCCTTTAGCCTATCTGTGTAGGGTAGATGTTTGAGGCCCTGGATCCTCCTAGTGAGGAACGTCTGTGGTCTCTCAAGCTGCTTGCATGTGCTTTGTGAGGTACTTGCCGAAAGGGGCATGTACTCAATAATGGGTCTTATAAAGGAAGAATACAGTGATGTTATGACCACCTTGTCCCTGGATGAGATAGCCTTACTAATGAGGTGGGCCATATATAAATCTTTCCATACAATGCAGGCAATATGGTGGTCAAAAGTCAGTTTGCTATCAACCTGGGTGCCCAAGTCCTTGAAGACTGTGTGCTTATGACCTTTATTATCAATGTGATAATTTATGGGGACGTCACTTTCCCCAAAGGGGGTGATTAATTTTTTGGCATTCAGTTTGAGGCCATGTTCCTAGCACCAGCCATTTGTTTGGGTGAGACCCTCTTGGAGGATACCCACATCACTAGGGGAATTGATGATGGCACCCAGCTTGCAGTCATCTGCAAACTTGGTCAGCCATAGCCCACTGGTTTTGGCCTGCACCTCAGAAAAGTATATCCCAAACAGCAGAGTTCCCAAGACCAATCCCTGGGGTACCCCACTCATTATAGGTCTACTGCTTGAGGTGGCTTCCCCTGTTTCGCCAGTTTGCTATCCATCTGGTAACATATGGATTCATGCCTAGTTGAGAGAGTTTATATATTATACCTGAGTGGAGAATAGTATTGAAGGCTTTGGCCAGGTCAAGGTAGGTGGTGTGCATAGTCTTCCTCTCATCCATGGCCTTGGTGACTGTCTCAAAGAAGGCGACCAAATTTAACAGGCATGACTTCCCCTTGACAAAACCAAACTGTGTGGGATTGAGTGTCTGGAGGTTGGCAATGTCCATGTTAATGAGGTCCATAATAATCTAATCCATGGCCTTGCAGATCAGGATAGTTAGGCTGATGGGTCTATAATATCCTGGATCAGTGGATGATCCACCTTTATGCAAAGGGCTGGGAAGAAAGTGGTACTCAAGCTTTGGTTGAATAGGGTGCTTAATGGTGCTGCAAGTTCCTGCCTGAGTTCATGTAGGATGATGCAGCCTGGGATGTTATCAGGTCCCATGGAGGCTGTATTTTTTGCCTTTGAGGGGGCAGTGATGACTTGCTCCCTAGATATAAGGGAAGGGGGCAGATACTGGGGATGCCCTGTTATACTGATGGGGGGGGGGGCAGAGGGGTGAAGTTTTCACTGAACCTTTCTGCCAGCAGGTTGGCTATATCTACAGCATTTGTGTATGTGGTGTGCTTGACCACCAGTTCTGAGCAGATCTGGGTGCTTCCCTTGAGATTGTGGTCATATATGAAGAAGGCCTTATGATTGTCTTTAGTAGATGTGGCCACTTCATATGTAGGTACTAGGCTATTGGCCCTAGGGCCTATATAAGCCAAGCCAAAAAGGTACCCTGGCTTTCACCACCCAAGAAAATTATTTTCCTGTGCTCCTGTCGAGGAGAGAGACAGAGGTGATCCCTGGGGTGAATTTCCTATTTCCCATCCAGTCATCAAGATTTTTCTTGAAGAGTGCTAATGAGGAGCTTTGTTTGATATAGATAGGTAGTTTGTTCCAGAGTATGGGAAGTCTCCGAAACAGGAATCTATCCCTCCAGCAGTTTGAACTCTAAGTTTGCTTTGGAGGATTTCACTAGTGCTCTTATTTGCTTGTTCAGGCTAAGGAGAGATTGCTTCCAATTAGGCACCTGCTTCTTGGTCCTGTACAGCAGTTTTTTTTCCCTTTTATTAGAATTTATTTATTGCAGGTGTCCACCAGACAGATTTACTCTCCCTTGAGAAGGATGATTTTGTCCTGTCTGGTACTCCTGGCATGCAGCTATATAAAAAAAAAAGATTTTCATTTTTGTAATAAGATTTTCATTTTTTATACTGTTATGTTTTAAAACTGTGTAATATCTTGTGTTGGTATATTGTATAATTTTTAACCATGTTAGAGCTTTTCTCCCAGGACTCCATTGAAAATGGGCTCTTTTGGCCGAATGGACTATCCTGGTAAACAAACTGTAGATAATAATAATAATATAAATGCTAATATAGTACTTTGGTGAAGGTTTGGACATAGGTTCCAGTTCCTTTGGAGGGGGAAGGGGCTGTGAAGTTGTTGATACCTTCCCTTAAGAGGTTGTAATCAGCTTTGGAGAATTTTTATTTGTTTGACCCTAGATGGGGGGGGGGTGTAATGGTGACTTTGAAAGTGACCACTTTGTGGTTGGATCTTACCAGGGATGATGACACTGTAGGGTTGCTGCAGTGGTTACTCATGTTGGTTAATACCAAATCCAAGATATTTTCACCTCTTGTGGGGGTGTCGACCAACTGGTCCAAGGCATTTGCATTGACAAAAATCAAGGAATCTCTGGGTATTTGTGTTTTGGCATTAGTATTTCTTCCAGTCTGGTTGGATAGTTAGTCACCCATGATCAGGATAAAGGGTTGAATCTTGATAGATTCAAACAGGTCCAGATAGGTAGAGTGGGCATCTTGAGTCAAAGTTGGAGGCTTATAGCTAGCTATGATTTGAATAGGGGTCTTGTTAGTTGTTAACTGCACCTGAAGTGTTTCCTGTGCATCATACTGTTTGATCAGCCTGTAGGTGTGTATATCTTTTATATAATATTGCAACTCCACCTCCTTTTGCTTTGCTGCCCATGGTTTGGGGTCTGAATGTATGATAGAATGAGTAACCTGGTATGGCTGTGGCACTCTCTGTACCAGGTTTCTGTGACTGCACAAATGTCAGCATCTGCCAGGTTTAAGAATGCTTGCAGTGAGTGCAGTTTCATGTTTAGACTCCTAGCGTTTAGCAGCATGACATTTAATTTATGTTTTGATGAAGTTTTTATGTTTGTAGTTTTTGACCTCATGGCATTGGCTAAAAGAGGCAGTATGGGGAGGCAAGAGCTTTTGCCTGGAGCCTGAAGCCCAAGGGAGACATATGCAGGCCATCTCTGGCAAAGCATCATGGTTTGTCAATTATGTCATTCCCAGGCTGTCAGGCACTGGATCCCCTTGGAATGACACCAGAAACTAAGCTAATTAGTCAATCATTTTCTGGGACACACGTTCAGCGAGCTCAATCATGCATCTCTTCATATTGTCCAGGGATGTACATTTCAAGTCATTCACGCCAACATGGACTATGATGTATAGGCCTTAGTGCCTATGAGACACCGGTGTGTGGACTATGTGTGGTGTATTGGGCAGTGGAGTTCTTGTGTGCGTTTGCCTTGGAGGTCTCTTTTGTTTGGGTTTGTTTTTGTTGAGGACTTCTGTATATGTAGGTGTGTGATGTGTAGGTGTTGGTGGTGTCTGATGTGTGGTGTTTGTGTTGACAGCCTTCTCAGTGCCAGATATACTGGCTTGTGGGGGAATGGCAGTGACACTAGGTGCTTGATATAATTGCATCTCTCACAAATTGTGTTCCTAGGTGGTAGTAGTAGAGAGTTGTCAGTGTACATGAGGCAGTTTCTACACTGTCTCAGGATGCCCATATCAACCAGACTGGCAGAAGGGCAAAAATCAGGGACACATTTTAAACATCGCTTGTATAATCTTAGAAAGTTAAATGTTTTGTGTTACCATGCATTTCCTGAAAGATAGGAAGACTGAATTGCTGTCATTATGTAGTGAATTCAGTTCTCACTGATTTGCCAGAAAACTACAAATTTGAAGAGGAACTGACCAAAGTATGAGCCAAACATTTTGTGAAACTCTTGAATCATGAGTGGTGATATGGATAGAGAATTTAGGCTCTTTCTCCTTGTACCTAAGGTACAGGGTTTGAGTCTCAGTAACCCTATCAGTTACACCTAACTAGGGCATTTTACACACACACACATGCACACACTCTAAAAAAGGAATGACTGCAGAGTATTCCCCTTAAGCAGTACATCATTGTAACCAAAACTTTGAGCCCCTAAAGCATTCAAAATGTTAGATGCTTCATTGAATGCAGAGCATGTTTGAGTGCTAAGGATCGAGCCCTTAAACAGTACACTTACAATGAGCCCTTAAGCCGAGTCACATAATCAAAGAACTTGCAAGTAGAGCTTGCACATTGTCTAAAAAAGAAATGAATGCAGAGTATTCTTGGCGAGAACCACAAAAAAACATGCTAAGGATCGAGCCCTTAAGCCTTGCACCATTGTAACTGACACTGAGCCCCTGAAACATTCAAAATATGAGACATTTATTGAATGCAGAGCATGTATGAGCACTAAGGATCGAGCCCTTTAAACAGTACACTTACATGAGCCCTTAAGCCGAGTCACATAACCAAAGAACCTGCAACCAGAACTTACACATTGTCTAAAAAAGAAATGAATGCAGAGTATTCTTGGCAAGAATCAGATCACACAAACCACAAAGAAATGAATGCAGAGTAGGTCAAGCCCTTAAGCAGTACACCATTGTAAGCAATACTTTGAGTCCTTGAAACATTCAGAATGTGAGACGTTTGTGCAATAACATTAAAAACATACATGAGCCCTTAAGTCGAGTTACATTGAGCAAGTGAGAACCAGATCGAGTTCACCAAAGAACATGCAACTGGAACTTACACATTGTCTAAAACATTCATGCGAGACACTTTCAGAACTGGAACCTGTCTTCTTGACATTCACAGTGCATAAGAACTGGAGCATGTCTTCTTACCATTCACAGTGTGTAAGAAGTAACCCGGTTGTGGACCGGTAAATTTAAATTAAGTAGAAATGGAACTCCAGCTATCTGCTTTGTGCTGACATTGGACATGCTCTGCAACCCCAGGAAATTCAGAAATTAAAGGGGCCACATGGGAATTCATGGCACCCCAATATTTTGCCCTCAAACCATTATTTACTGAGGAATTCGGTACGGTTGAGAGGTATGAGGATCTCACTGTTGGAGGTAGCTTCCCCTATTTTGATCTCTTGCATCCTGTCTGCCTGCTGGTAATCTACCAGGAGCTATAGAGGTTTATTCTCTGTTTATTTAGATTTTCAACTATGCCCGAATAGGGAATTTGGCAAAAGCTTTGGCCAGGTCAGGCTATGTGGTTTGTACCATTTAACATTTATCCATTGCTTTGGTGACTGTTTCAGAAAAGTCCACAGGTTGAGTAAACATGACCTGCACTTGACAAATCCAAGCTGAGATGGGTCCAGTGTTTGGAGGTTCCCTATGTCCTTATTGATGACTTTCATGCTAAGTCTTTCCTTGTCTTTGAATATGAGGCTGGTCAGACTTATGGGTCTGTAATTGCCTGGGTATGTGGAAGGCCCTTTCTTTTAAAGGGGAATGACTGTAGCGGTTCTCCATTCACTTGGTGAAAAACCTATAGGGAGGCAGAGATTGAAAAGTATTGTTGGGACTGGCTTAATCATGCTTTATGCTATTGAAAATGCATCTCAGGATGTTGTCAGAACCTATTGATGCAGTATTGTTTAGCTTTTGATAGAGCTTTTAGGACTTTGCCTGTGATAGCTTGAGGCAGACCAGTTTCAGGTATATCTTGTGGGACAGACAGAGGAAACAGAGGCTTAAAGTTAGAATCAAATTAATCGGCTAGTGGGTTCACTATATCTTCAGCTTCAAAGTATGTAACATCGTTCACAATCAGGTCAGAGTATTGCTATGTTGTTGTTAATGAGATTATGATCATAACTAAAAAAGTTTTAGGATTTCCTTTGGCTTGAGTAGCTATTTTATCCTCAGGCTTGGCTTTGTTGGATATTATTACGATCATGAGTTTCTTTTATCGAAATAAAGAGGGCTCCATCGTTCTAGGAATTGGTTACTTTTGGTCAAAATTCTATTCCTTTTATTGTAAAGCTTTTATTATGGTTCCACCATGGTGTTTGTTTTTGCTGTTTGCACTGCATTTCTTTATACAGGGTATAACTGCATCTATGCTGACACTTGAGTAGTGCATGTTTCTGTATGGAGATTTAAAGCTTATCTACACATAACAGATTTTTTTGTTGTTATAACTCTGCCTGCTGTGGTTTTGGCTTACTTGTTTCATGGTTTGTGATAATTTTTTCATATTTTTCTGTTTATTTTTCATTGGGTGATTCTCCACCTCCATATAATTCCCTGTGGAATGACGTCTGACCTTTGTCTTGTAAGGCATTTGTTTTTTCTAATGGTAGTGGTGATATCCAATTTGTTTAACTTGTGATGTTGAAGTTGTAAATCCTTACAAAGATGACTCTTGTCTGAGATGAAGTGATGATAATGTTGATGAGGTTGTGTGATTTCCAGCATACACTAATGAAAGCTGTATGGTAAATAAAGAATAGCATGTGGGTTATGCTGGGATACAATGAATTTCTTTACTGATCATTGGTAAACGTTGCTAAATGAAATATATAAAAAACATATGGCGATGCACATCAATATTCTAAATGAACATTATGTACATTTGATCAGAAATAGCAAGTGTCAAAGCATAATGCATTGACAATGCTGTGCACCTGCTCCAAAGATTACCTTGGAGTAGGCTAAACCAACAGTCATTGTTTTTGCGGGGCTGTGAATGGCTGGGATAGTATAGCTGTCAACCATAGAATGTCTAGATTTTGGCCTCATATTTTTGGTCTGTTCTTCATAAAATCTGAGTTTTTTTTGGCAAATCACAGAGGACTGACATCACTAAATAATTGCATATATTCTAGTTTCAGATTTCGTATCCTTCAGACAATGTAAACACAAATCCTATTATTCTAGCAACTTTCTAAGTTTCTAAGAGCAATATCTAAAGTCTGTCCCTATTTTTGGGCCTTTATCTCCCCATTATTTTAAGCTTTGTCCGAATTTCTTGTGCTAAGAAGTTGAGCGGTATGAGGGGGTCTAGCTCCCCTGCATTCCCCAGCCCCCCTGCTGAATTGTCTGTGTGTGCGCATATGTGTATATATATAGATGTATATATTTGCACATACACAATATCTCCAAAATCACAGATTGCACAATCCCTGGAAAAAGGGAATATTCTCCTGCCCAGGAACTATGTCTTGCCCATGTACATGTTGACCATCTGTTTCTGTCAACCAAACAGACATCCACATTGTGCTCATTTGATAAGAAATAATGCACCTGTGTGTTTGTATATATGTATATAATATATATATTAATTTTATTAATGGTTTGAGTGGAAGCAGAATGTATATCGGTAAAGTGATTGTTTGCTATGAAGGGGATTAAGTTAGTGAATGGTATGGATCTCTTTGAAAATTGGCTATGAACATGAAAGTAGGAATGAGCAATGTAATGATCATCATTTAAGCTGTGTTTCAGACACTCACACAGTTGCTGTTTGGCAAGGGAGTGAAATTGTATGCATTATTAAAATTCTTCTGTATGTAATGTAAATTTTTATTTCTGTAGAAAATCTAGTAGAAACCCAGTACAATGTTGGTTAGATTACAAAACTGAATGTGAAAGAAATTTATGGGCCTGGGAATTTATTAAAGGGCCTAGCATGAAAGCTCTTTTGCCCTGCTCACATGACAAGGCAATCTGCAGTTCAGAGACATGTTAGCTGTGATGAGATAAAACAACATTATCAGCTAATTAACATACCTCTGAATCACAGTTACTAATGCAATGTACAGATAATTCTGATATGCACATTGTGGTATTAAACTGCTGCTAGTGTAGACATTGACTCCACCCAACAGTAACTTTCCCACGCATACAAGTATATATACACACAAGCACACGCAATACAATCCCTGCACCTGTCTCCCCAACTTGTCTTCCCTCCTGTGGTCCCTCACTCTCCAATTCCCATTGTAGTTGCCTTGGTGGATAATGCCCACCCCCAGCACCATACTAGTTTATGTGTTATTATCGCACATTTGTAGAATGCCTGGTAGCTAGTGTTCCCCAATGCCTGTAGTAATGTCCATGTCATTAATGGCACTTGATGGTAGAGTAGCCTCCAGTGTCAAGTGACCCCCCCCCCCTGTTTATCCATCTGTTGATGCTGGAGCCATTAAGGCACTTAATTTGAATGTATTCCTGGTGTCTAGGTGTTCCTCCAACCCCTGATCTCCTTACCGCAGACATGGAGGTAGCTGAAAATTGCCAGTACCCTGGCATGGTAGGGATGGCTGTGCTGATCTACTTAGCTGAGCAATTTTTTTGATTTGTTTGGTGTGTAGATGCATTCCGGGAGGCAATGCCAAGGGCAAGAGCACATGGCTAATTAACATATGCCTCTCCCACAGACTGCCTTAGTCGCACTCTGCATAGCTGGTGGGCTCAGCCCTATGAAGTGTTGCATGTCTTCATGTTACAGCACCAAGCTGCACCATGTTTAGGAGGTTGCTGAATGGCAGCAGAGTAACACGTGTACATTGTAGTGCCTTCCTGAATTCGGCAGCAGGGTAAGACGTGTACATTGTAGTACCTTCCTGAATTCGGCAGCAGGGTAAGACGTGTACATTCACATTGTAGTACCCTCCTGAATTCAGCAGCAGGGTAAGACGTGTACATTCACATTGTAGTACCTTCCTGAATTCGGCAGCAGGGTAAGACGTGTACATTCACATTGTAGTACCTTCCTGAATTCGGCAGCAGGGTAAGACGTGTACATTCACATTGTAGTACCTTCCTGAATTCGGCAGCAGGGTAAGACGTGTACATTGTAGTACCTTCCTGAATTCAGCAGCAGGGTAAGATGTGTACATTCACATTGTAGTACCTTCCTGAATTCGGCAGCAGGGTAAGACGTGTACATTCACATTGTAGTACCTTCCTGAATTCGGCAGCAGGGTAAGACGTGTACATTCACATTGTAGTACCTTCCTGAATTTGGCAGCAGGGTAAGACGTGTACATTCACATTGTAGTACCTTCCTGAATTCGGCAGCAGGGTAAGACGTGTACATTCACATTGTAGTACCTTCCTGAATTCGGCAGCAGGGTAAGACGTGTACATTCACATTGTAGTACCTTCCTGAATTCGGCAGCAGGGTAAGACGTGTACATTCACATTGTAGGACCTTCCTGATTTCCATCTATTTTTATCCTGTCAGAGTTGAAGCTTGGGGAAAAATATGGACAGTTCTTTGAAAAAAGCCTGCCATACTTGAATATTTCCATCTCTTGTCTAAGATTGTGAACCTAACATGACATCCATGCTGGAGCAGAGTTTCTCAGAAAAATAAATTAGTGCCAGTGGAAGCTCTGCCTTGACAATTTAAGTTAGGTAAAGATTTCCAACAAAGAAAGTAAGCATGAAGCCATTCAGCAACCACCCTAACATGGTTATCGTACAGCATGCAAAGCAAAACGTATGCACTTAGTGTGGCAGATCATTTTAACTACTAACTGTTTAGTTCCGCTGACTTATTGTGCATATTACCAGCTATTGCCTGCACAGCATTGCTGCATCATTCTCTTTTTCAAACACTCAGTAGAATCTCCTGATGACTTGAGGTGTTTAACATAGTGATAGAAAAGTTCCCAAGTGGATTTCATGTGTAGTCTGACTACTCCCAGGGCAACTTTCTTGTCTGCTTTCTATAAGTTCAAATCTATTCACTAGTTGTTCTATGTGCTGGCAGTGGCTCACTGTTGAAGAGGTACCCCCCTCATGCTGTCTTTTTCTCAGACTATATCGTCTTCTTTCCCACACATCTGAAGCCGTCATCACTGAGGTGACAGTTTGCTTTATCTCTAGTGTCTACAGCTCATTGGAAATTGTACTTCTAATGGTAATGATACACTTCTGTTTTCTTTTCAATGACTTTCCATCTCAATGATTCAAAAATATCTTCAGATTTTGTTTAAGACCTGTGTCTAGTTTATATTCATGTGTTTGCATTTTCAGTCAGCATTATTACTTGAAAATGCAATAGAGGTCCTGAGATTGCAGACTTTAGTATTCCATGTCGGCAATATTAGTTTGTCATTTCGGGACCTCTGTTGCATTTTCAGACCATCTCTTTTCAGTTAGTAGTATCAACAAATGGCTTATTTTCATGTTCACGATCAGGATGCAAAGTGTTTTAAATATATTTGCCTTTACACAATTTTCATGCTAGCGCATATTTATTTAAAGCAGGACAGTGCTATTTTTCATGCATATAGCAGAATCTTGTATGAGTTTTTTAAATTCCAGTTTCACAATATTGTGTGTGCATCCATTCACCCTCCTTTTCTTGGTTACTGTTAGAATGCATCTTCCCATAGCACATTTTTTTTGTTGCAATGACTCCTCCTATTGTTTGATTCACATTTTTCCTTATGTGTCCTCAACTTTCTTTTAAAAATGTACTTGCAGTTGCACATGCTGTGTTTTTGATAAAGGTCATCTATTTCTGTTAATGTCCTGCTCTTTGTTTAATAATTCCTTGTACCACAAACTATTCTTAGTGTTTTAATGACTTGTGCAGCTCACAAAACTAACAGTTTTTGGCTTAATTATTCAGCTCAGTAACGTAAGCACCTATAGTCTGTGTAGGACCATCGATCTATGTATAAAGCAAATGGTGACTATATGGAAAATTTATTGAGCATTCATTGTTATTGCTTCTGTTAAAAGTCAAAGAATTGAATACCTCTACATTTTCTATCCTGTTGACATGCATTTTTAGCAGTTCCAGTCACAGTGACAAATTAGTCAAATTCTTCTATCTAAACCTTCCAGTTTCTGCTGTTTCTTTGAAGCCAGAGAATTCATTTTGATTGCAATTGGAGCATTTTTCCAGTGTGAATTACACTTTTGCACTGCCAAAGACAGTTGATGATAATTTCATTTTATCAGACACAATATCCCACTTATAAAGTAACCTGTGGTTACTTATCACAGTGCTTATGTGATTAGTCTACATGAGGTATTTATCCAAACTGATTTTCTAGCAGGAATGTGTATGATACGACATGCAAATTCCACAATACTAGGCATTAACATTTAGAGCTTTACACCAAATATTCTTTTAACCCTTAGCAGTAAACCTGGAATTTAATAAATGTGTAACTGTTTCATCTATACAGGTTTCGAAGTGTATTAGATTTATTTTTTAAGACCCAGCTGAAGCCATATGGTAGTGTTGAACTTGTAGATGTGTACATGCCAACACAAAAAGGCATGGTTTTGAAGTTCATTGTTTTTTTCACCTTTGTGATATCCAAAAACTTGTACGATTTGTGCATTTATATCATGCACGTGGTCGCTTATTATTTTGGGTAATGTTGATACCCACTCTTGTTCTGGTCTTGTACACAAAGCATTCACGGGTTACCAAACCAGAGCTAAATTTGTGATTTCTGATCCACTGGCCCAAGTTATGTATGAAGAGTTAGGGATGAGCTGTGCTCCACATGGATGTGAAGCGTGTTCCAGAAAAGTAGTTATCTTTAAGACACATACCTTCCCTCCAACATGTCATTTGTATGTTGCAGATGAGGTTTAGGTCCTTAGAACAGGTATTTTTGATGCTGTTTGTTTTGCTGATGTGCAACTAATACATCAGTGTGGGATCAGAGGATGCTTTGTAAGCTAGGAATAGATTTTGTCAGGTAGGAAACCAAGTACATGGATAGAGCTTTGAGATGATCTGCATAGGACTTAACTCTCTGTATCCTTTTTAGGAGGAACCTTTGTGGTCTCTCAAGCTGTTTTCAAGTGCCTGGTTAGTTGCATGCTGAAGGGTGCATTGTATTCAATGATTGGTCTGATGAAAGCTGAGCATATTGGAGCAATGACCTCCTTGGAACTGTCTGCCAAGCCATTGCTTATAAGTTGTGTAATGTAGAATGATTTTCTCACTGCAGTAGACGTGGTGGACAAGTGTCTGGTTACTGTCAACATGCATTCCCAGATCCCTGATCAATGGGTCTACATTGAGCTGTGTATTATTAATGTAGTAATTCCAGGGGTGAGAGTCTTTCCAAAGAGTACTATTATGCATTTTTTTGCACTGAGTTTTAATCCATGGATCTGACGGCCATTGTTTCTGTGCCAGACCCCCTGCGAAGGGTATATGTATTTTAGAGGATTCAGTGAGCCCTCCTGGTTACCAGTAGTCTGCAAACCTTTTCAGGCAGTGGCTGCTTAATAGCTATGTTCAGGCAGTAAATAATATCATTACATCTGGGCTTTAGAACTTTTCACTTGATAGAAAATTAGCTTGGAAGTTCATTTAAATGAAGCTGTATTCATAACCAGAGCTGCCAAGCTCTGTTTTTAAGGTACTTTAGAAACTGAAAACTTATTTTTAATAAACAAGAGCCTTTCAGACAGATATGTACAGGAGATAGCCCAGTATACATGGTAACAGTCATTTTTTATATATGTTAAATATATAAATTAAGCATATTGATATGTTTTACACTATTCTCTGATCTGATCGGGTAGCTAGGGTAACATTTACAGCCAAAAAAAATGCCAGTGATAAAATACTGCTTCAGCAAGTTGTGTCATGAATTCTTTGAACT
Organism: Protopterus annectens; assembly: GCF_019279795.1. Classification (NCBI taxonomy): domain Eukaryota; kingdom Metazoa; phylum Chordata; order Ceratodontiformes; family Protopteridae; genus Protopterus; species Protopterus annectens. Next base: position 86,123,508 of record NC_056725.1, read on the forward strand.
GCTGAATTCCAAAGTGCTGTCAAATGCTGAAAATTAAAGATGCATATATTTAAGTAAAATGCTGTTTGATTCAGAGGCAGTGAATGATTATCTGCTCCTTCTGCTTTCAGTCAGTGGTTATTGTTTTGAAGCAAAGCGCTTTTGCGCACAGTGTTGTGCAGAATGGCATTAGACAAGAACATCTGGCCTTACTGCTTAACCTAATGATTGTTTGCTTTTATCCAGAGACAGGTGCAGTTAAATTAAAAATGAGGTTACTGTCAGATATTTGGCAGTAAGGTTCTACAGATTCATCCACATTATTTGCATAAAGTACAAGTTTATGTTGTGAGGCATATAAATTATTTTTTGTTTGTTTGCACTGTTGATCTTTAGAGCATTAAACTGGTGCTTTATAGTTTTAGTAATGCTTTTAACTAAAATAATAAACATTGTAAACAGTTTGATGCAGTTGCCTTCATAAATGCTGTGGGAGTTATTCCAGTTTGGTATGTATGTTTAAACAAAGATAATAATAACAAAGAAGTTATTATTTGCATATTTACATTTGCATTTACGATCATGTTGAGTCACAGGTGTCTGGAATTAGTGCTAGGAAAGAGGTTTTCAACATTGCCTAAAATTCTATAACTATGTTATTGTCATATGATACATTTTTTTCATATTTTCTTTTGTTGTAGGTTTGCTTTTCTTTTCACAAACCATTTTTGCAATGGTAATTTTGTAATTTTTCCTAAACTGGGTTTAGAGCTTTGTGGAATAAGAAGGCAGTTTTATAAATTAAAAGTAACAGTCAAAATTCTAATATAAACATTGTTCTGAAATACTGATTGATGTGTATGTGTGTGTATAAATATATATATAATTTGTGTATGTGTGCTCGCGTGTGTGTACATACATATATATATATATATATATATGTGTCCATTTCCGAAACCTGGCTGAAACCCCATATAAAAGACTCTGAACTAATACCACCCAACTACTGCATAATTAGAAAAGATAGAACTCATAAAAAAGGCGGAGTCGCTTTCCTCATCCTCCCTCTTACTCACTCCCTTCACCAGATTCCCCAGTTTGCTAACGCTGAACTAATTCCAGTTGTACTTCAGATAAGCAAACATAAGGTCATCTACATAGTTACCCTTTAGATCCCTCCTGGAGACAATATCCCAATCTTTGAAGGCATTCTCTCTTGGTTTTCCACCAATGTAACAAATGAGACTATTATCTTGGGTAATGTAAATATTAACTGGGAGGCTATTCAATCTCCCACAAACCCTCTAAATATAAACTCTACAACTTCTCCCAACTTATCAATGCCACAACCACACCTTCTAAGGACTTCTCCACTGGAAGTAACCTTGATTGGATTCTAATGTCTCATCCTCACAATATCTCTGATAGTGGTACCCTTCCCAACCCACACAGCAATCACTTTCCCACCTTTGCCCACCGTCTTTCCCTTCCTTACATCTATCCCACACCTATATCTCCACTCTGTCCCTAAAAAACTTTAACTCCAATACTTTCATAAACTTGCTCAAAGAAATAAACTGGAACCCACTAAAAACTTTACCCTTAGATAATGCCATCAAAGAAATAAACTGGAACCCACTAAAAACTTTACCCTTAGATAATGCCATCACCTACTTCAATTCAGCTTTCTTAAACTTGTTAGACTCCTTGATCTCCTGGAAAACAAAGTGTATTAAAAGCAAATCCGTCCCTTGGCTAACAAGACACCTCAGGTATCATGCACCTCTTAGATAAAGCTTAGAAACGCTACCACAATAACAAGATTATAAACACCCTTAATGACTACAAAATACTTTGAAACAAAGTAAAAAAACTTATTTCAGACCAGAAAGCCTTTTTCTCAGCACTCCAGACCAATCAAAATACAAACCCCAAAAGATTCTGGGATGAAATCTCCTCTCTCTTTAATCCAGGTAAAATAGAAAACCCTACCACTGATCCAAACTCTGCCGACATAGACCTAGCTACCCAGTTTAATTCTTTCTTCATCGACTCCATAGCCAAACTAACAACTACCTTCACTAACAATCCTACTTCCACACCCCTATCTTCACCTACTCTCTCTTGCCCTAGTACATCCACCTCTCAACCTCCTCCCTTCTCCATAAATCCCATCCCTATATCTGCTGTAAAAAAACTTCTTCAAAACCTGAAACCACCTTCTAATGCTCCTGATCAAATATTCTCCTATTTCTTAAAGACAGCTGCAGAAGCCATAGCCCTCCTCATCTGCATTCTAATAAGCTGATCAATCACAGAAGGCTATGTACCCCATCTCTGGAAAAAGGCCTTTATTATTCCAGTCCGAAAAGGGGGTAACAACAATAACATCCCAAACTTTCAACCTTTCGCCATCCTATCCCCATTTCTAAGCTTCTCGAAAAATGCATCCACTTCAACTTTTACCCTATCTCACAAACAACCACCTTCTAACTCCCACACAACACATATTCAGACCTGGCCACAGCACTACCACCACTCTCCTCTCCTTCCTAGAAAATGTTAACAAGGCCCGTGACTCCAGTCACATTGTATCCACCCTCTCACAACCTTCTCCTTACCAAATACTCTAAACTAAATCTTTCCCCCTCCTCTATCAACTAGTGCACCAATTATCTCTCAAATAGGCAACAAGCAGTAAAGTGGAACAAAGCTACCTCCCCATTCCTCAGCACTTCCACAGGAGTACCCCAGGGCTCAATTCTAGGTCCACTGCTATTTAACATTTTCATAAATGACTTCCATCAGACCATCCCTAATGCTAATCTCATCCAATACGCCGACGATTCAGCTATAATCTGTTCTGCCACCTCCAACTCCATACCAACAAAATTAACTCAAGATGCCTTCTCCTCCACTGAAAAATGGATGCTAGACAACCTCCTAGCATTAAATGCTTCCAAAACCAAACTCGTGATATTTACCCCTTCCAAAACCACCACCCTAGACAAAAACACTTTCTCTGTCACCAGTTAGAACAATACACCTCTCAAAAAAGTATCTAATGCAAAATTACAAGGAGTCCTCACTGATTAGCAGCTCAAGTTTGATACCCACCTACAAGTA